>NW_015659953.1:349513-367289 GCF_001515625.1 Sinocyclocheilus rhinocerous | reverse complement strand
ATAAAACTGTATATATATATATATATATATATATAATTTAATATATTATTATATAATAATTATATTTTACTATATATGGATTTAACAGACACTTACACTACCATTCAAGTTTGGAGTTATGGTTTTTTAAAATGAGTCTCATGCTAACCAAGACTACATTTATTTGATCAAAAATACAGTAAAAAAAATATATATATATATTATGAAAATTCAGAAGCCATTACGCCAGAGCGATATGATCCTTTAGAAATAATTCTAATATGCTGATTTGGTGCTCATGAAATTTTTCTTCCTATTATCAATGTCGAAAGCAGTTGTGCTGCTTAATAATTTGTAGATACCATGATAAAAAATGTTTTTCAGGATGTGTTGATGTATAAATAGTTCAAATGAACAGCATTTATTTAAAATAGAAATCCTTTATAACAATGTAAAAGTCTTTACTGTCACTTTTGATAAATTTAATGCATCCTTGCTATATAGGTATTAAGTAAAAAGCATCAATTTTAAACTTTTGAATGGTAGTACATGCGTGTGTGAGTTAACTGCAACCATTAGCTAAAAAAAAGGCAGTGACACCGAATATAAGAGGATAGTTTCAGTGGGCAACAGGATCGATGGGAAGTGAGAAACAGAAGCCTCTTTCTTTCCACTATTTCACAGTGACCTTCACTTTGGTATTTCCTGTCAATCTGAGGCACAAGTGTCATTTCTCATCAGAGGAGCTGACAGAACGCATTAAAATTAATGCAGCACGGTTACTGGCACAGAGGCGTTAGACAGCACAGTGTCATCAGAGCTCGGAGGGTGTGAGCGATCCCTCTGTCAAATTGCTCTGAAAAAATTGGATATTACCTACTCAATACTCTAAATAAGCACCTTAGCCAACTAAAAGACAAAAGAGGCCACATTTTGCTTCATAAACCTGCATGTGCATAAGACAACACTCACCTTGAGCATTTGCTCATTTTCAGCAGCAAAGAGAGACACTGAGCCAAAGACCAGTTTGAAGAGTTTGAGATACAGGTTTGATAACTCTACATTGGAGCCCATCTCAGGCAGACGCTCCAACAGATACTCCACCAAAATGGTGGCAAACAGTGCAGAGGTGGTCAGGTTGGCCAGGAAGGAATTTGCCACAATCTGTTGAAGGATTGAATAGCCATGTCATATCAACAATCAATAATTTAGTATAAAAAAAAATGTAAATGTCAAGTCAATCCTGCAGTGAAAAAAACTGCCTTGTTTTATTGATTTCTCCACCATTACCTGTAGGGCGTAGTTTTTGGAAATGCGTTCCACCAGGTATGGAACAGTGGTCTGGAAGATCTCTTTAAAAGTGAGAGGGTTCATCATGGTGAAGACTCCGGCGAAGTGCTCTAAAACCTCCTTCTCCTCTTTCATCCGCACCGTCTGACAGTTAGCCACACGAACGTACGTCTGCCCATTGCCGGCAATCTGTACCTAGCCAAAAGGGGGTTGGCTCTGTGATAAGCTGTAAACTTCAGCTCTCAGTATTACATGCGCTCGGATAAAATTTGTTTTTTACGTACTAAGATGTGGCAACATAATAGGACTTTCAGTTTTACACACCTCAGCCATTCTCAGCCAAGTGACTTTGTGTAAGGATTTGTGTTTTGGTGTGGTAATCTGCACTAATCGGTGGACGGTCGTACCTGGTAGATGTCCAAGGCCTGCATGGCATATTTCACCAGCTTGATGTAGATCTGTGTTTCTTTGGGCTGGAGCTGCTTGTTGGGAATGAACTGTGCCTCTGTAATACAACAATACCAAGTAGTGGTCGACCGATATTGTTTTTTTGACAGCCGATGCCGATATCTTGGAAAACACATATTAATTAATATTTAAGTAGGGCTGTTGCGGTGAGGGAATTTCCCTTGCGGTAATTTTGAGTGGCTCAATAGTAAATTTACCGCGGTATGCGGTATTATTGCCATACATATACATATATATACATATACATATATTATATATACACACATATATATATATATATACACACACACACACACATATATATATATATACATATACATATACATACACACGTACACATATACACATATATATATATATATATATATGTGTGTGTGTGTGTGTGTTACGATATAACTAACGAGGTCATATTCAGAAGACAATGAAACCGAAACCAAATAGCGTTGAAACAGGAAGTGAAGTAAACAGAAGAGAATGACAAAATAACGGTCCACATAACAGAACATAAACCTGACAATAAGATCGTTAGGCTATCGTTAGCCTATATGTATAACATTTAGCCTAGTTGTAATCTGATCTTCTAATCTGACTGGACAAAAGACTTTCTATTGATATTTCCACCTGCGGCTGTCAGTCAATGCAGTTACAGTGTTGCGCCACAAGGTGGTGGAAAGGGACTGTCATTCAACTACTCGTTCAAAAACACTGATTCATTCATTCAAGCAATCGTTATAATAATTTTTGTATACATTTTAATTCCTTTGTTTAACCGTTCTATCTGATTATTAGACATACGTATTAGATAATCCATATTAGACAGAACGCAACGACAACAGCGAACAAGAGGGAGAATGTAAGCACTGTGTGCTCAGGCGCTGCCGTTCTCAGCGCCGTCAAAATAAAAGTCAGTCGCGCCGTCAAAATAAAAGAACGCATCGGCCAAACAGGAAAACTTATCGGCCGATGCTGATATTTAAAAAATGCCAAATATCAGCCGATATATCGGCCGACCACTAATACCAAGGTGAGAATATTCAAATGGGAATGCTGAGCAGAGCTAGCCCTTTAATGACTTTGACAGGCTTCACAAACTTCAACAGACCACACAAAAAGAAAATGTTAAACAGAACCAATATTTAATGATTTGGCCCAATCTAAAGCCAAGTAAAAGTTCATCCATCTCACCTCCAGGAGCTTTACAAGAAGTGATGCCCCATGTGATAGTTTTCACTCCACACACAAGAGTCTTCACCAGACTGCGACAGTCGGACACCTGGAAGGTCTGTTTGTCCTCCTTGTCCCCAGATCTATCAAAAGGTGTGGCCGGTGGTGGTGCAGGGGTGACAGGTGTTGGGGGTGCAGGTGGAGGTGGAGGTAAGGCGGGTGTAGTTACAGTAGGGGTGGCTGGGACTCCTGGTAACGCCCCTGTGTCCACCACACCCATCTCTGATTGGGGCTTGCACTTCTTAAAGATAGATACCAGCTGGTACCGTGCAATGGTGTGGAACTTCAACACAAATACCTGAGAATATAGAAATCATATAGTGTCAGACCAATATTTTTGTGTTTTACAAATGCATTTACATATGGCCAGTCAGTGGCATCTTGTAGCCTATGTTATTACAATCACAACGTAGTTTACACGGGCTAATGTGCCAGTCTACCTCACCTCCAGCATTCTCATGAGAATGTCTCTGCCGTTTCCGTTCTCCTGTTCGCTCTTTGATCGGATGCAGTCTACAAGGTTTAGCAACAGCTTACAGGACATGGTTTGGATACTGCTGGGGAGGGACTCATCGTCAATATTCTTAGCGAACAGTTGCACAGCCAGGGAGAGGTCCGTCAACGGGAGGTTCTGTCTAACATGGTGCACCAAGTCTGCTAGTGTGCTGTATGCCAAGGGCCTGAAACATCAAGAGACTCACTGTTAGACAACAGAATCTAAGCTTTCTAGAGGAGTTCTGTTAAGGTGATGATACACGGGGCAACTTTTTGAGCAATGTTGCCGTCAACGGGCAACCAGGTGAGACAATCGACCGATCTAAAGTATCCAGATTGAAATTTGTTGTGCCCAAGCAACATTGCTCAAAAAAGTTGCCCCTTGTATCATCACCTTTAGGGTTGTGACAAAACTGAAACTTCAACAGTTGATACCAATATTAGCACAATTTCACGATTCTCAGTAGCAATTTCGATACCATGGTAATCTCCATTATTGGCCTGCCTGTTTGCATGAGACACAAGTGACTGTTTAACCCTTCACCAAAACGGCCATGTTTAACTACATTTGCTCATGCACAGATGTACACTACCATTCAAAAGATTTTTAGCATTTTCACAGTTGAAAATGTTCAAAAGAACATTTATTTGAAACAGAAATCTTCTGTAACAATATAAATGTCTTTACTGACACTTTTGATCAATTTAATGCAGGGGTGTCAAACTCATTTAAGGTTGAGGGCCGGATCGGAGAAAATGCCCCCTTGTGCGGGCCGAATTACCTTTTGTTAAACCCTAGTTTGCTCACAGTTACATTAATATTAACCATACAAACTACAATATAATAAAAAAACAAATCTAGGACAACTAGATGCTTGGTTATTTTAGGGGTGCGCAATATTGACACAAAATGTGTTTTTGTTTTTTTTGTTTTGGGGCCGGATTGGACACCTCTGTGGGCCGTGTTCGGCCCGCGGGCCGTATGTTTGACACCCCTGATTTAATGCATTCTTGCTGAAGAAAAGTATTAGTTTCAAAAATCTTACTGACCCCAAACTTTTAAACAATAGTGTAACATCATTTTATTTTCATTTTATAGTGATATTGACTTGTTACAGACATCCCTACTCTTGTGGTGTGGAATCCCCAGTCTGAAATTGATCAAAACCAACCCTCAAAGAACAAATAGCTCTCAACCCTGGCTAATAATAATATCTTGGGTCGATACTAGGGGGATTTCAGGCAAAGTTTCAGAATAAACGACACTAATGGCTTTGACAGATTTTGAGTCCTGCCAAATTTGCCTGCTGAAGGCTGATGGAAGCCGTGGATGAAAGAGGGGTGGTGTTGGCAGGCATATGACATCTGGGGCAGGGAGACAGACAGTGGGGGCAATGCCAGGACAGCCTGGCACATGAAGACTGGCACCTGGATCTCTTCTGCCCAGTGGGGCAACTCAGCTCAGTCACGCACCATTAACAATCAATTCTGATATGTTGCACTTGATGAAATCTAACTTTTTTTTCTCCAAAGAAACTTGGAAGGAAAAAGATTGTGGCCCCTAGCCACACTGAAAAATGACAATAAAATGAACACTTTATTATTATGGCTGGCTCCTCTCCAAAACCTAGTCAGCTACCTTGCTGTCTACATAGTCAGCTGCCTTCTAAGAGAGCAACCGAAAAGAAATAGAACCTTATAAGTGACTGCCTTGTAACCCTCTACTAGGGCTGGGCGATATGGGCAAAAATTCATATCTCTGTATTTTTTGGCCGATTTGCGATATACGGTATATATCTCGGTATTTTCGTTTTTCTATTTGGATTTTAAAAATCTGTATTTAATATATATATTTCACTTACCGCCCAATGTTGTCCAACAAAACAATACATTAAAGGCTATGAAAACAAATAAAGTGAATGTAACCATGTAAGCCTTTATATTGTGCAAAAAAGGGTTAAAATCACATTTCATTCTAACATTGTAACATTGCAATCTATAAACAAAAATAAGGCTTTTAAAGCAGAAGTTAAATTCACTATAAACTCAAAATGAAAATAAATGAGAACAAAAGCACAGAGTTGTGTTAGGCTATTTTGATTACCCCATTACAGTCACTTTACAGTCAGTGCTATCATAAAAATATACTTACTTATAGGTTTAAAATTCTACATGTCACATTTATTGTCCAACTACAAATATTTCAGCGAAATGTATATTTTAGTCAGAATTATTGCGCTCCTATTTAATTGAGCTCTGTCTGTTTGGCGCGCATGCGCTCGTTCACTGAAGTTCAACGGAAAATCCAAAAGCAGAAGGCTCATGCACCTCTGACAGAAAAATGGAAATATTTCCATGACTTTCTAACATTTACAGATGGGAGACTAAACATGTGAAATGTAAGTTATGCATTCAGGAAGACAGCACATCTCAAACACACTAAACAGCGCGAGTAGCCTAGTGTCTCTGTCAGCGGCACACGCAGCCTTTCAGTCAGAGCAAATGACGGGCCGAGCCGCTTAAACTAATATACGAAACCAAACTATAAACTATGTCTTACCAGTTTTTAAAGACCTTAATATGAAGCTTGTCACATGTTTAGAACAAATTGGATTATGCATTTTCTCCGCAGCAGCTCAGTCTGCGTCCTCCGCTATATTTTCAGATGCGCTCATATCAAACTACTGTATATCGATATAAACTGTATTGCCTCATATCGAATCGCTTATAAAGAAAATATCGATATATCGTACAAACTCGATATACCGCCCAGCCCTACCCTCTACATATAAAAAGTGCTTCTCACAACATTTTGTTGCCAAGCTAACAATATGAACAAAACAAAAGCACGCTTAAATATTGGACAGACTTAATTTTTCAAGAGGATGCATGATAGTGATGGGTCATTCTTGAACAATTTGTTCATTTTTAACAAATCTTTAATATGACTCAGGAACGATGAGTTGTCACAGAGAGTGATTCGTTCATTCTGTGTTGACCGCACATGTGCAGCATCCTATAGGTTCTGTACAGGATACAGAAATGATTAGCTCATCTTCTGAGTCTTCATTTCTGTTTCCGGCACAGACTGCATAGCCTTATACCAATGGGACTGTCACGTGATGAACAAACGACTCGAACCCAAAGACTCGGAAGGTGAACTAATTATTTCTGTTTCCTTAAAGACTGCATAGCTTTAACCTATGGGGATGTGATGTGACATAAGGACGAACAACTCGGGCCCGGGAGGTGAGGTGAATTAACAGACTGCATAGCCTGAAGACCCAGCTAAGCAATGAATTAATAATTTCTGTTACTTACAATTTGGTCTTGCTGCATTATAGTTTTGACTTATTCAAAATGTGATCAGTGTTTGCGTATGTAAAGGTGTTTAGGAATTTTGACATTAACATTATATTCTGCATAAATGAATGAAACGATATGTCGGTATCACCATTGATTACCAGCTGTTATCAGATTTATTTTTAGTTATCATATTGGACGATACTGGACATTTAATTTGTGTATGCTCATGTTCTCTGTTTTTACATTTACCTTTGCCATCATCATCATGCCACTGTAAATCACTTGTAGCATTTAAAACAACTGATTTAATTAATTCCATCCATAACACGAAAATTATTATCACCTTATATCTATCAGCTGATATTTTTAATAAACATCTCTAATATTACAATTTCAATAATAAATACATGTTTATTTATAATCAACATATCGCTTTGCCATTCGTCAACGGAATCTTTTCAAAATATCTGGACTCTATATCTTGATAATATAATTTTAATACTTTGAGGTATGGTATATCATTACGCTCCAGTCTTATAAGTTTGGTTTTATTAATTTATTATTTCCTCTCTCTTTTCTCAATGCATGTATCCTTCTATTGTTGAAAGTGCCGAGCTTCGTGCATTTGGTTTTATGTTGTAAGTGGTTAAAAAAAAAAAAAAAGCATATTATTTGCCAACATACTTTTTTAATTTGCTTGTTGAAATGCATTTTGGGATTGCTTTCTCTGCAGAGCACAGCATGTATCCTACCTTAGAATTTGGCCAAAATGAGTCATAACTGTGCTCCCTACTTTTTAAAAAGACACTTAGCCTCATGAGCGGATCTGCAATGCCTTGCAATGCTGCCTAGGTAGGCAGCTTACTAGGCTTTGTGGGTTAAATGTGTGCCCTGCAAATTGCAGACTGCTTATACTTGAAACATAATATTGGTTTAGAGAGGGTTAATCTGCATTCTTACCTCAGCGTCTCTCTCGCAGTGTATCCTGAGCCAATGAGTATCGACTCGTCGAAAAGCTTGTCCATGCATGGAACGAATTCTGCAACACAAACAGACTTTATCAGCTGCCATCGCAGGCTCTGAAGCCCACCGAAACAGCTCAGGGGCCCATGAACCATGAGATACATCAATGCCAGAGCTCAACAGGCAGGGTTTCTCATCGATTCATTTAACCTTCTCTACAGGATTAATGATTTAGAAGAGTGTATCAGATTCCTCTCTCAAATGCTATTGATTGAGAGGTGAAGCTCAAAGAGAATGCAGCCGTTACATATCAAAGCGGTACCCCATGAAGCTCAGCGGTGTAATTAACACCAGATGCGAGCGCTCCTACAATAGCGAACACTTTGCATATCTTATTTGGGAATATCTGCCAACAATCTGCAAAGAGTTTAGCAGTGGATGACTCACGGCTGCGTAGATCGGTGGTGAGGATGTGCTTGGCAGCGATCAGGAGCTCTTTCCGCAGGTGAGCAGTCTCAGGGGGGCAGTTAGACAGCAGCTGCAGCATCCCCTTCACCATTTGCTGGGAGTACTTCCCAACCAAGTCCTGAGACACAACGTTTCACATTGCCACATTAGTCACTGCATGAGTATTAAAACAAGTTTAGAAAAGTTTAATAAACAGGTGGTTGAGCTATGATGCCACTCTACCTGGTAGATCCGGATAATGTAAGCGAGGAATGACAAGGTCTTGATCTGTGCGGCGATAAAATCTGCATACAGCTCCTTGTTGAACAGTTTGTGTTGCCTGTCACGGACAGAAACCAGGAAAAGCATTAAACGTCACTATGTGTTAAACTGCATCTATGAAATGCATTAGCGGTGATGTAATACCACCCGCTCAACGAGACGCAAGAGTTCACTGACCGAGCCTGCGGAGACACCTGCAGCATGATGGTGTTCATGATAAGAGGCACAAACTCCGACACCACGTTGTGAATGCTCAGTTTGTACAGCTAGGAAAAATGCCATACAGGAAAGCAATTAGTGCATCAAATAACAGCGGGGCGACAGACAGAAAGTAGACCCCTGCTTGAAACATTGTTGCATAACATTTTACACCATTTATAAGATTCATGGATTCAAAACAGAACTTTAGAGTCTGACTCAAAGGCAAATTCCACCAATAAATACAAGAATTTTAGAACATTTTCATGGCATACTTCTGAAAGCAGTATCGTGATATTTGTGGCTGCTATATTTTAAGACGGAAAAAAAAAGAAGTACACCTGCTGGTCAAATGTATAATGATAACATGCAGAGAAGGTGAAACAAAAGCTGTGTTTTGTTTGATCGTAGCTTCCTAACAGCTGCGGACTGTCATTTTCTGACTCAAAACTGATTGCCTTTACAATTAAAACTCATAATGACAAAGGCAAAAACATCTAATCACAACAATCATTTTGATAAGAGTGGCAGGTTTGAGAAAACAATGGATTTAGCTATAAAGTATGGGTTTCAGTTGATTGACGGCACCTTTTATAAACGAGCCAAATGTCTAAATGAGGGACGTGTCCTTTTAAAAAGAGGATGGCTGGCATAAAGTCAATACTGAATGAGTGTTTTTATGGGCTCTCACCTGATACATGAGTACGACGATGATGGGCAGCTCTGCCAACACTTTGAGTGACAGCGATCCCCGGGGGATTATGGTATGCTGGAGGACAAAAAGGAGATGGATGAGGCCACTTTGAGACTGAACAAGTTGTCACCATAAAACTTTTTTTTTGGCACCCATATGGATTTGCTTTTTGTGTTGAAATTAAAAGAAGAGAATAAAAAAAAACTATAAGCAACTGCATTTCAGCACCTCTTAAACAAGAATGAGCATAAGCAGGAATTGGTTGCCCTCTAGTGTCTACATAAAGTAAATGTCATTTGCATTGGAAAACTCTTGGAAAGTAAACAGTCCACAAAGAGGACAAAAAAAAAACAAGTTTTGTGACTGATAAATCTCAATTTTGAAAAATTGACACTTAAGACTGGTTTTGTGGTCCAGGGTCACATATTGTGGTGGTCACAGTAAACTCTAACCATCTTAATGTATCCAAGACAGCAGTGAAAAACCACTTACCTGCCTGTCAATCACTGCACAAAATAGGGTTTTGCCATTTATGAGCAAGTTTTAAATGAAAATAACCATCCAATTGAATAAATTGGAAAAAAAAAAAAAATTCTGCTGTAGCAATATACATTTACACACTGATGTGCTACTACCATGTGTAAAGCGGCTGATCAACTGTGATCAGATCATGCAATACAGGTGTTACTCATGAATGTGTTAACAAGATCAAAGAATTATACCAGAATAACATTAGGCTACAACTACTACTAGAATATTGCCAGATTTTATTCATTAAGACACATAGATCAGCATTTTGGACACTCAGATCTTATCAGTTTTACTTTCAGCGTCCAAGCTTATTGGTACTTTACAGTTCACTCACACACAAACACACATGCAGACACACAATCTTACACAGTACCATTCTCTGGACTAAAGCACATCGCTCTCATCATTGTGTTCCTGCTGATCATATTTGTCAAAACTATTCAGCTAATGAGGATTTTGCACAGGTCTGCTGGAGTTGGTACTGACCGTCCGGGTCTCGCTGTCCTCATGCTCCGGTGCGGTCTTCACCAATACTGAGGTGATCATGCCCACCATTTCTGGAGAAGGCACTGTGTTTTCTGCTATAACCTGAGGATTCTCAAAGTACCTCGTCTGACAGACAGAGACATAGGTTCAGAAAACACATACTTTAACACAAATGTATACTTTAAACCCATTTTTTGTGAAAACACCTTACCACTACTTTAGGCAGTTCTTTGTAAATTTGCTTCACAAAGTCCAAAAAATGATGAATCTGTAAGAGTTGGAAGGAAGATGTTAGTTAATAACATTTTTTGAAACATAGGAAACGCAAATGCTAGTCAACATCACAGGGTGCCAGAAGGCTGCATCTCACCTCTTGAGAGATCAGCGGGCGAAACTGTTTATGCAGTTCAATGATGATCCGTAAACAAATTAGCACATTCTCCTCACTTTCAATCTAAATGATGAAGCACAGAGGCAAAGAGCTATTATTTAAATATAAAATATACACACACTCACGCACGCACACACACAAGATGATGCATTACATTTGTAAAATAAATTATTTAATATACCTGCTGATTCCTTTGTAAGAGACTTAAAATAACTTTTCTATTTTCATGTAATTTATTCCCCTTATATTACCACTATTTGTTTGTTTGTTGTTAAGACAAAACGATCAAGTAAGAATTCACACAGATCAGCATTTGGACACTTAGATCTTATCAGTGTTACTTTCAGCGCCCAAGCTCATTAGTACTTTACAGTTCTCACACACACACACAAAATCTTACACACAGTACCATTCTCTGGACTAAAGTACATCGCTCTCATCATTGTGTCTCTGCTGTCCCTCTTGCATGTAGTTACATATACAAATATTTGTCCAAAAATGCTCTATAAAATGAGAATTCTACAGCTATTTTATTGGCTCTTTACATTAGAATAAGCTTGGCATTCAGGTAAAGAAAGTTGACCTCAAGGAAGCGGAACATGACAGAAAGGATGTTCTTGGCATGAGACCGGAGATGTTCATTAGTTGGGATTCGGTGGATGATCTCCAGGACAAGTTTTCTTAATTGCTATAAAAAGAGTTAAAGACACCTCATGTTTATTTAAATGTCAGGAATGAGGCCTTAATAAAGACAATATGCAATATGATTTTTACTAAAGCACACCTGTGTTGGTTTCTCTTGAAGGAACTGCACTTCTCCATCCTGCAGAAACGTTAGGAAACGAGGGATGATGTGCTCCAAGAAAGTAGAATACTGTGGCGAGGATGTGACATTCTGTGGAATAGGATTAACATGAATTAATGAGGAAGCATCTTTCATTTCAAGTTTTTTATAAGCAAAATATAACGGCTCACCTCAAAATTCTCACTGACTTCCTGCATCATTTTCAGTTTGGTCTCATCCGCTGATGTTTAAACGAAAGAGAAACACACCAGTAAGCAGAGACAACGCTTTCAACTAACAGTGCAACTTTTTAGTTGAATGGAATACACTCACGTGTGTTGTTGTCAGTGAGCGCCGCCACAAACTGCAGGTATTTCTTCATAAGCGTGGTCTGATCCACCACAGTGGGGCTTGGGGTGGGCACGAAAGACATGGTGGTGGCCGGGACAGACAGGATTGCACTGAATAAGGGCAGACTAGTGTCTGCGCTCGTCTCAATAGAAGTTCATGTCATCTGAAGGAGAGTAACCACAAAGGGGAAACGTCAATATTAGTGTTCAGCCTTTCACAAACATGTACAGTATCGTATCAGATGGTACTACCATGGTATTTTGACAGATGCAGTGGTACTGATTTATAACCATATTCACGTAACATGGCATTTACGTTACATGTCAAATCTGTTTTGCATAAAGCGCTATACATATAAACGTGACTTGCCATTGCATTTACACCAAATATCAATTGCACACAACAAGAATAATCACAAATAAATCAAAATCGCATCCGGCACAATTACTTACAAAGTGTTTTATGCAGACAGTTTTATAAGTTCACGTCTAGTTTAGGGAAGCGGTGGGCGCGCCAAACTGCAACAACACGCACGCCTACTGCAGTCACGCTCACTGACATGATATGATGCGCTCAAACCAAAGTGCTAATATTAAAACCTAAATCAACCCCTCTATCACAAAGCTGCCTTTAACACAGAGACTTTGCGTTTCACGAAAAGGATTTACATGTGTTTATAACAGTATCGCGTAAGCTGGCAGCAGACCAGGCCATTCACAGAAGAGCCTACTGTCGCTAACTGACTAACCGGCTACTAACCCACACCATGTCATTATTCACATGCAGAACTCAGGAGTTGCACTT
The DNA here is from genome assembly GCF_001515625.1 of Sinocyclocheilus rhinocerous. Lineage (NCBI taxonomy): Eukaryota > Metazoa > Chordata > Actinopteri > Cypriniformes > Cyprinidae > Sinocyclocheilus > Sinocyclocheilus rhinocerous. Next base: position 354,596 of record NW_015659953.1, on the reverse strand, counting down.
TTTACCTCAATTAGTGCAAATATCCAAGGCTGTTGTCTTTCACACAAAAGCTAATAAGGAACTTCTGCACTCATTATGCATATAAATTACAAAATCACTCGCAAAAATACAGCACCAACTTACCAGTAAGGGGACCGGAAGGACTTGTAAATGAACTTCCGCTACACCGAATGAAATTTAGTGGAAAGGGCTGAAATCAGTCCGCCGTTGTGTTGTTTGCTAATTGTATAAATAGTTATACCTTGTAAACCGTAACCTGCTGATTTTATGCTTTTATACTAGTCTTCCTCCAGTGAAATTGGGTGCCCGTGCTGTGTCCTAAGCAGTGATTTTCACATTTAGACAGCAATATAGTTCCACGCGGACGGATACCAAGAGAGCGCAGGCGTGCGAAGACCATCGAAAACGATGGTCTTTACGGTTTTCATTTAAGCTGGTATATAAAGCGTTTAATGTAACTTTATTGCACCCCAGTATACAACATAGTATTTTAATAATCGATTTAGCGCGATTTATAAATACTACATTTGTTTATATTTTTTTCCCAACGTTTGTGTTGAATCAGGTTTATAAATAACACTAATATATAAACGACACAAATATGCTTCATAGATCAGCTGCATTGATGTGCGCTTTTTACTGGATCCATAATGATTGTGATAATAATAAGGATGCTGAGTAAATAGCCTATATCAAATGACAAATAACGTGCAAGTACATATGTGACCACTTGGGGGAGTTTTATTAGAAGTAGGTGACAGAAAAGCTGGATTCTCATCGAAATTTATGGTAATTTAGGCCTATTAATCACAAAAGGACAACATATAAAACATACGAATTTCGTGGAAGAGACAACGAAATATCAAACAAATTTTCCATGAAAAGTGTACTATCATACTTTCATTTTGATAAATGCCACTTGGTTTAATATTTTCTCATGTAATGTAGGCTAATGATGACAGTCAGATATGTTACTAGCCTATCTATAAATTACATGACAATGAAAGCGGTATACAGCATGTTGAGACTAATTATTTGATATAATGAATGTCAACTTTTGTATTATTGTTTTTTTAAGTTTTGTGTCATTTTGAAATATCTGTCTATTTCCGTTTATACTAATTAAGTACAATCCCAGCAGTGGTATCAGATGTAATCCTGGTAGAACTTCAACAGCCCAGATGGTGAAAGGTTACATTATCATTTCAATAGGCCCTCTGCTGGGCTGGGAGCATAAAAGGAGGAACAGATTCCTGTCTCCCACTGAACATGTGAACTGATTAATGTGATAGTTTTACATGAACTGAAAAAAAAAAGTTGCAATGTAATGCAATAAAGTAATGAAAATGAACCCTTTTTACATTTCCGAGGTTCTCAGGGTTGGTCAGAAAAAATAAATATTTCAAATTTGTTGTCACTCCCTCAGCCGTTGTATAAGAAACACTCACACACCAGCGTTAACCAGTTTTCTGTAATTTAATGCCAAGGTAATAAAACACAAGGTATTATAAAGTGACATTTAATTTTTAAAAATCAAAATATAAAAAACTGTGTAAACGTGTGATCATAGTTTGTGAATAGAGTCCATTTCCGTTCTTACACACTGTTTAGAAAAAAGGGAACCTAGGACTGATTGTTTTGTACACCAGTCTAAATATTAAAGTCATAAGTGATAAAACAGAAGTAGTGATGGATCTTTTTTGACATACATCTGAGTGAAACAGCTTTTTGATAAAAAAAATCGAGACATTTTGATTAAAAATGATGAGGTCCAAACAAATATTTTAAAAATGAAACTTGCATTGATTAATCACTCACTCACATATATATCTTGCATTTAGAAAACAGATTTTTATTTCATTTTAAAAATGACAATGCATCCTTATTGTAAGTTTCTGATGTAAAGAAAGAGATTAGAAAAAAAAATGGAAATTTAAAGAATATTCTCAGGGTGAGGCTGTGAGAGCACAGAGATGTTCACTGAACACCTGATGACTCACATTCTTTTATAAAAAAGGGTCACAGGTTCACAGCACAAATGTGTTTCTGCTGTAAACAGAGCGCTCATCTTTTCAGTTTAATGAGTGTAGGGTATCAGGCCCATAGTATAATATCTGGACAACATTTTCTCTGCAGAGTGCATCAACTCATTTCGATATGTTTTGTGAAAGGCCTTGTTTATTCACTGGCTTTTACATCTCTCATAAACACACTTGTATGAGATGTTATTAGTCATAAGTGCTCTATTCATGGGCAATGACTAATGTTTTTATTGATTATACTTCATCAGTTGTATTTTTGTACAGTGTATTCGTGTGATATCAGACTACTTCTGAGTAAATCATCTAGAGCAGTGGTCCTATGGAGAGCCCTCAGCACTGCACTTTTTGAATGTGTCCCTACTTGATAAACCCAGTTTAGTTCATGTGCACTCTGCTGAGTTGAAACTTGTCCACTAGAAGAGTTCCCAAAGGTTCCCAAACCTTTTCATTGTGGGATCACCCAGAATCAATCTTGAGACACACCAAAAACTTTTCTGAGCGAAATATGAAAAAAGAAAGAAAAGAAAAGAAAATACATTTGTTCGCTTTCAGTTATGATATAACCTTAAACAAAGCATGACTGCGAGTGCGAGGTATAGGTAAAAAGATAATATATTATTTTTTTAGAGCAAACAGGCCTCATAAGCCAGTTGTTATATACAAATAAAGACAAAATATATTATTGTATTCTTGGTGGCACTGCAAGTTAGAGCATGGATATATTAAAGAAATTATGACAATGTAACTTGCAGTAAGTGAGTCACTGATTGATTTAGTATCCGCTCTGATGCATTCTGTGAGTTTATTCAGTGAATAATCTGAGAAACAGATTCTGGTACTGGACTGGGTGTGCTGTATTTCTTGCAGTTTACGGGCAAAGCGCTGCAGTAAACACATGCTGTAATCCATGCCACACTTCTAGTGCATCATGACAGAAAAGTCATTCCTATGAACCTGTAATCCACCTATTTCCAATTAGAAATCAGTTGCACTAAAGCCCAAAGTAGGCTACAGTTTATTTTCTATGCATTAGGGTATGTGCACAGTATGTTTGACATAAATTTCGTCATCAGCATTTTTCTGCAGTATTGTAGGACATCCAGGATCAGGACTGTTTTACTATTAACAAAATCCAAATCTGACAAAATCAAAATCTTGTTGTCTAAATCTAACAAAATTAATTTCCATAGATAAAATAAGAAGGACATTTTACAAATCTCACTGAATTCAGGGTATTCTACATTGTATCAGTTCATGAATTCCCGGGAATAGAACTAATGACATTGGCATTGCTAGTGGCCCATTATACCTAACATCACTCTAAGAATATGCACAGATGATCTCAACATTAATAACATTCTCTTTTTTGACTTATTCTCTTTTTTGATTATTTCCATTATATGCCACTTAAGAAGGTCTCTACAATTTTAACTGTAAAAGACTACAGCGTAAAATGCTACAGTGAAAATCCATTAATTGGTTAACAATAAATAAAATACTGTACAGTTTTTGGAACTGAAAAAGAACAAAAAATGTACAGTGTAAAAAAAAACATAAATGAAAATTCCAGAATTCCTCGTGACATTTCACATTTGATGGGTTTTCATTGAAGTAACTTTGTTTCTTCGTAAGCTTTTGTTATCAGATATATACATTTTATGTTTTATGTTACATCTTATCTTGTTAAATTGTAACACTTTACAATAGTGCCAAGTGCTAATGGTTAATGCTAGTTAAGTGCCACTGGTTAACGCTAGTTAATGCAATAACTAATATTAACCTAACAACAAGCAATATATTTGTTACAGTATTTTTTATTATTTGTTAACGTTAGTTAATAAAAAATATACAAATATTCACTGTTAGTTCGGCTCAGGTCCATTAATATTAACAGACACAACTTTACATTTTAGTAATACATTAGGAAATTTTGGAAATAACATTAACTAAAATTAATAAATGGTTTAGAAGTATTTTTCATTGTTAGTTCATGCTAATTAATGCAGCTAACTAGTGTTAACAAATGGAACCTTATTGTAAAGTGTTACTGTTAAATTCATGTTTATTTTTGCACCATGTGTTAGCATGATGGTGTTTGTATTTGTGTGCTTGACATCATGCATGCAGGACAATATTTGACCGAGATACAAATATTTGAAAATCTGGAATCTGAGGGTGCAAAAAGATCTAAATATTGAGAAAATCGCCTTTAAAGTTGTCCAAATGAAGTTCTTAGCAATGCATATTACTAATCAAAAATTAAGTTTTGATATATTTACGGTAGGAAATTTACAAAATTTCTTCATGGAACACAATCTTTACTTAATATCCTAATAATTTTTGGCATAAAAGAAAAATCGATAATTTTGACCCATACAATGTATTGTTGGCTATTGCTACAAATATACCCCAGCGACTTAAGACTGCTTTTGTGCTGCAGGGCCACAAATAGACTGAACTGACTTACCTTACTGTATTTAGGCAGCGGGAACCTTTCCAAAGAGCTGCAGCGCTCAGAGTCTGGGGTCTGTAGAGCCATACGGCCTCTTTGCAGGTCTAGAGCTAATTCTGCAATTAGAAATAGACGTTACATGTTAACACATAAATTAAGCATATCTAATCTGGAATAAATGTTTAATGACGACATTTGACAATTTAACGCATTTAACTTCTGTAATGTGACATCTTTCTGAACCAGTGTTATTTTAGTATTATTTATGTAATATTACAGTTTTATGAATATTTTGAATTTGAAAAATAATTTTATTTTATTAGTTTTCATTTTAATTTTAGTTACATTTGTAGTATTTTGTAATGTGCTTTTGTCATTTGTGGTAGTTTTTATTTATTTTAAATATTACTATTTAGGTTTAATTTATTTTTTATTTCTGTTAGGTTTTATTTCTATTATTTCCAGTTAGTAATTTTAGTGCTTCAACTTAACTGAAGTCAGTGTTGTTAAATTGTGTGTGTGTGTGCGTGAGTGAGTGTGTGTGTGTGTGTGTGTGTGTGTGTGAGTGTGTGCGTGTGCGTGCGTGCGT
>NW_015659953.1:342143-349122 GCF_001515625.1 Sinocyclocheilus rhinocerous | reverse complement strand
TTCTTTAAAAAAACATAAAAAATCTTACTGTTCAAAAACTTTTGACTGGTATAGTGTATATATATATATATATATCGAAGTGGTGGTGGGCCGCCTGCCCTGGTCACATATACGTTTCTTTTACTGTAAATTTAAGTTCATTCCTTAAAACCAAACCTACATTTTAATGTAAAGTTTTTGCATCCACATCTGCCAAATTTCACCTTTTTTTATGAGTGTGATTGTCAAGTTGAACATTTGGATCCATTTAAAAGGACACATTCTACTGTTGATTGTGTGTTGTCCCTTTGACAGTGCGTTCTTACCAGCAGTGGGGAGGAGGTGTCAAAGTTCTGCCAGGCTCAGCAATACGCTTGTGCTGCTCCCGGCATCAGTTTTCTCTGCAGTGGCTAGCTCTGGTGAATAGCCACAATCTGGTAATGATCCTGTGAAATCTCTGCCCTGGTCCAAAGACACACCACTTATAGTTACGTAAACCAGCGTTGATATTTTTTCTTCTATTTATATTTTTCTATTCAAAGTATTCTAGTTCTGTTTCTATTATTTATAATTAGAACTAGCCTATTTGTTTTAAAAAAATTTGAAGCTATAAGACATTTTAAATAGTTTAAAACTGACATGAGCATTGATTAACCTGGCTAAAACTATCTAACGCATATTGTCGACGGCTCACAGCAGTGTGAATAAGCTTACTAAGCCTAAAATGCAGCACTGGCTGTTTTGATTTCCATTTTACTGCAGATGACACGTGACCTCTTGCGGAGACCTGTCAGACTAATCTAAATCTCATTTAACTTCATCTTGTCCACATACGTAGTTACAGAACAGACATAAGCTATAGAGTACACCAGAGAGTGTTCAGTTTAAAATCATGTTAATTATTTAGATCTGAGCAGGGATGCAATCATACATGACCTCCACCACCCACCTGACCAGACAGTAGAAGCTGTATCTGTAAAAAAATAAATAAATAACTATAAATAATTTTTTTAAAAAGTACAGTTTAAAAAACTAATTTTGAGGTAAGAAAGTAAATTTTGATTTGCATGTTTTTAAATCACAGAACCAGTATCATCTGAATTAGTTTTTCATTGTAATTTGCGATATAATTTTTGTATAATATCCACACAAGCTTTTCATCTAAATGTTTAAGTAAACTAGAAATATCACGTTTAAGCATATGTGGAGGGTTTTTGTAACACTACTTTCCAATTTCTGCTGTGAGACTAATGTACTTCCAATGTGAAACGACTAACACACACACACACACACACTGTCTGTTATGTGAGTGTTTTATGTTTTATGTATTTCTTTTATATTAGTTTCCAATGGGTAGTGATGGAGGATGGTAGTCATTATGTTATGTTAATAATTTTGTTAACAATTTTTACTTTTTTTTGTCTGAAAAAATTACACAGTTTAAGAATAGTCTTAAAATTTAGGCCTAACTTATTTATAGCAAAGTAATATAAGCATATTATATTAATACAGCCATTGAAACAAAATGCGTTACAGCACTCTACTATAAATAAAAATCCAGAATCATAGGGGTACGTTTCCCAAAAGCAACTAGGGTCGCAAGTTCCGTCGTTACCAATAGAGTTCAATGGAACGAACCACCATTAGCTAACGATGCTTTTGGGAAACGCACCCCAGACTAGTTATTTCCCAAATCACTAGGTGTTTAAAAAAAAACTCTCTCGCTAACGTGCTGGATTAAGACTGCTTGGTTTTTTTTTTAGGAACTTTATGTTATAGCTACTCTAAAAGAGCCAGTGACGTTAATACTACAGCCAATCAGATTCATCTAATCACTGAAGTTCATTTGTTGACTGTGTCGCTCTTCTTGTAAACAGCACTACTAGAGCGAGAAGCGCGGCGTCAGGTGTTCAAAGAGCAGGGTATCATCCACTGATGGAAATGTTTTACTCGTTATGTGTAGTTTAATGTCATTTTTGCGATTCAACACAGTATTACATTGGCATTCATATTATTTAACCTCTCCGCGCGCCTTTTACATCGCTACAAAATGCTTCATCTGCTCGCAGGACTCATATGCATCTATGCACTGACGTGTGTAAAAGTTGTCTATGGACAAAATGAAAAAGGTGAGCGCTTTCTATGTACTGCAGTCCCCATTGACAAGGATAGTTGCCCCGTGCAGTCTCTGCCTGTTCAAAGCGCATCGGTCCGGGAGGAGGAACTGAGAAACACCGTCATGCAACTTCGCGAGACCATCCTACAACAGAAGGAGACAATTGGCAATCAGTTAGAAACGATTAAAGAGCTGACGTCTAAGCTGTCACGCTGTGAGTCTGACTCCGAAACGTTTAGGAAAATGAATAAGGACACAATGGACGATGTACCTAAAGATCCAAATGACACCATTGCCGTTCTTGGAAAAACCATGCAGAGTCTGAAAGATCGATTGGAAAATCTAGAGGTAAGAGGGTTTATTTTAGCTATGGAAGTTTGACGCTTTGTCATATTCTACATGAATAAATAAGCAGATTAAATGACTAAAATCACATTTGTGCGGGAAGTTTCTCTGCCACGACTATTTTGGTAATTATGTGGAGGCGTTGAAGATTGACAGGGATTATCTCATTAGTTAGTACGTCTCTATCCCTTAACCACAAATGCCAAAGTTACTTACGATGCCCCAAGCGACAAAATGTCTGGAATGTGTCAGTGCCACTTAAATGTCAGGTGTTAATCTGAATGTGTGAAATGATGGAGCGAACGGTAACTCTAATACAATATTATAGTTGTTGTTGTTTTTTTTTCACATGAAGTGGTCTTGCCATATCGTAATTTTTTGGAAACCACAGTTGTTGTTTTTTTACCGTATTTTTTTTTTTACAGTGTATGTATTCCATTACAGTTAAATATCAGCAATTGAACTTATTAAACATATTTGTATTTACTTACCTATGTCATTAAAAAACATTTAACCATGAGACCTAGCAAATAATTTTTGTCCTTAGCAGAAATTTATGTACATGTTTTTATTATTTATTTTTATTTATCCTGCATGGTGTATCTTCAAGACATTCTTGTGGGTATTTAATATATTCATTATAAATTTTAAAAGAAACATGTACAAAAGAAACTAACTGGATTATAGCCTATATGTACAAAGGAATTGCACTTCTTTTTAGTGTTCAGAACGGAATAGGTCCTATAAGGCAAAGAAAATCATTTGTACATTTCTGTCAGCTATATATTAGGAAGCTTTGAAAAGTAACCTTTTCATTTATTTGTTTAACTTTCCAAAGCAACAGCAAATGCGAGCCAATATCTCTGGTGCCTCCTTTCCTAATGAGCTGAGAAATCTACTGCAGCGTAGACTGGAGGACTTGGAAAATCAACTGCTCATGAAGGTCAATGAGCTTGAGGAAGAGAAGTCCCAGCTATATAATGAGACAGTCGCTCATCGCCAGCGCACTGACAGTACCCTCAACTCTCTCATGAACAGGATCTCTGAACTGGAGAAAGGTCTGCATAAAAAACTCCTATGTTCTCTAGTCATTCTTCTTTCCCAAGTACATGACACTAAGGAGTGCTGTACCACATTTATTTGTTAATGTTTGTAACTGTTTAGAATTATGTTCTTCAAAATTTGATAAAATATTCCCATATTTATCCGCGATAGTGTTACAGTTCACTTCTTGGTTTCCTCTACACTAAAATCTACTCTTGATCATAGCTGTCCACATTACTTTCCTTAATGTTTGATTTAAAAGAGTTAGGGACTTCATTACCCTCCAGTGCAGAGGGGGTAATCAAGCTGTTTTGTGGTCCATCAGCATATTTCTACATCATTCAAGAGATGACGCAATAATCACACTTTTTGACTTTAGGAGGAGCTGGATTTAAATCACCAGAGAATTTCAAGATCTCTCTTCCTCTTCGCACAAATTACCTTTTTGGACAAGTAAAGAAAAGCCTGCCAGAAATGTACGCCTTCACTATCTGCATGTGGCTCAAGTCAGGTTTGAGCCCTGGCATCGGAACCCCGTTTTCCTATGGAGTGCCTGGACAGGCAAATGAGATTGTACTGATCGAATGGGGCCATAACCCTATAGAACTGCTCATTAATGACAAGGTAAGGAACCAACGTAAGAAATGCAGATTTGGCATTGAATGTTATGAGGACACTGATGATGATTATTATTACTATTATTATTACACTGCAGATTATTATTCATCATTTAACTTATACCTTCTATATTGACATAGATGATACATAATGAATGTATAAGAAATCTTATGAGTATGTTTATAAACAATAGAAATGTCTTTCATACTTTTTTACAACAAATAGTTGTAAAAAAAATAGTACAAAAAGATGGTGATTTATACTGACAAACTTCAAAAAAGGAAAAGCAGCATAAAAGTGTCAAAGTTATTAATACTGTCTAGACGCATTGCATGAGGATTGACGTCATTGACGACCAACATCGAGTTTACGTGACCTGGAAATGTAAAAAAACACGACTGCAGATTAGTTTGGAGAGCGTAAATGAAGATTAAATGTTAAAAGTACAATGACTTGACAGCGTAGTTCACCTAAAAATTACAATTCTGTCATCATTTACTCACCCTCATGTCATTCCAACCCTGTATGACTTTCTTAGATTTTTTTTCCCCATACAATAGAAGTCAATGGTAACCAAAACAGTCACACAGGTTTGGAATGACATGTGGGCAAGTAAATGATGAGAAAATTTTGGGGAAAACTATACCTTTACTTTATAACTCCACAAGAACTGGTTCCTGTTTTTTTGTTGTTTTACATCTTGGCAGTATAATTCCTTGTATGGACAAAAAGAAACTTAAGATCCCACTTTGTGCATTAAAGAAAATAATATTGCTAAACTATTTTAATACCTCCTGTTGTCAAATAGGTGGCGCAGCTACCTCTATCACTGAGTGATGGGAGGTGGCACCATGTCTGCATCACTTGGACTACTAGGGATGGGCTTTGGGAAGCCTACCAGGATGGCCAAAGATTGGCCTCAGGAGAAAATCTGGCTCCCTGGCACCCTATCAAGCCCGGAGGAGTCCTTATCCTGGGCCAAGAGCAGGTGAGAACATAAACAGAGCTGATGCAGCAGTTTTTGCTGCATTCCCAGACCTCACAGTACACAGTCACACTGTATCTCTAATATTATGCCATCCCTGCACAATAGTGTTACTGACTCATGAACTTTACACTTTAAATAAAACTTGACCTCAGGCAGTAAACAATGTCATAGAGTTAGCATGCACATCCTCTAAGAGTGAATAAAAGGGGTTATTGTTGTTGTCTTAACGAGGCCTGTCGTTTATGGCCTCAACAGGATGTAGTAGGGGGGCGCTTTGATGCCACCCAGGCCTTTGTGGGGGAACTGAGCCACTTTAACGTCTGGGATCGGGTCCTGCGCTCCACGGATATCATTGCCATGTCAAACTGCTCATCCTACATACCTGGGAATGTGGTGGCCTGGACCGACAGTAACATCGAGGTGTTTGGTGGAGCATCAAAGTGGCCACTGGAGCTATGCGAAGATCGGCTATTTGACAATTAATATTGTCAAATATTCTATTAGTGAGCGATATTAAATCCTCTTCATCCTCAAAAAGTGTTCATCACTTAAAAAGTAGCAAATAGTTTAGAAAAATCTACTTAAATGAACTATATCAATGATATATTTAAATATTCCTGGATAGATTACAAAATGCAGATAAATGGAACATTTCCGTTGATATATTCAGTTGACATATTTGTGGCTAAAGGAAATTGCCATTACTGTGTCAGATGGTACTACCATGGTACTCTGAAAAATACCATATCACTGAATGATTATCATTTATGTACAGTGTGTTTACATAATACTCCATGGTATATTACCATGTCACCTTTTTGATGCACACAAAAGCACACATCCGTATGCGTATCCTGTTAAAATATAGCTGCGTTCACGCCATGTTGGAATTACCAGAATTATGAGATATCTACTTGTAGAAAGCGTTCATGTCCTTGTAGAACTCATTATTGCAATTTTTTTTTTTACTTATGTGTAAAATGCAGTTATTTCATAATATTTCTGTTTAATAATTCCTATGTATGCGACTACTGTTCATTTCTTGATAATGCAAGAATAATCTGTAAATAAAAAAACATACAATACATTTTAATATAGCTAGCACAGAGTTAGCACAGAATAACTTTCTAATGCCCCACTGACTAAACTATAAGGTTATTAATAAGGCATTTTCATTATATATTGTATTGAGGTTTCGTCTATTGTTTACTCAAATAACACAGATTAATTTTGGTGTTAAGTGTTGCCATAAAAACTCATAATTCCAATTCTGAGGACATGAACAGCTCTAAGTAGGACATCCTGGGTTGCCATCTAATAATATTTATTACAACATGGCATGACTGCAGCAAAAGCTTTTAGATCAAAAGAGAGTGTTCTCACGGCTTTCTGTGTCCTCTTTGAGTGTGCATTGTTGTCCTGTGGTCTTAGAGTGCCTAAGTTAACATGCTAATGTTTCATTACAAAGCCGTTTTTGATTTAAGAGCATGGCCATACATTATACAGGAGGAACACTTGGATCTTGTGTTGTACAAAAGTCTTAAATTTAGACTTTGGTGAGGGAAATCACATTTGAGATCAAATTTACAGTGGTGCCGTTAGCCTGTTGAGTATTACTGCAGACCGCCAGAGCTACAGTAATAATGTGCTTAGAGCACCATAAATCTTTCTTTTTAAAATCTGTCATCGATTCTTATAAATAGATATTTAAAGGGGTCATATGATGCGATTTCAGTTTTTCCTTTCTCTTTGGAGTGTTACAAGCTCTTGGTGCATAAAGAAGATCTGTAAATTTGCAAAGACTAAAGTCTCAAATCCAAAGAGATATTCTTTATAAAAGAATCAACCACGCCTACCTAAAACGGCTCGTTCTAACACGCCCCCACATA
>NW_015659953.1:327054-341742 GCF_001515625.1 Sinocyclocheilus rhinocerous | reverse complement strand
TGTCATTTCTCCGATCACAAATTCAGACATGGTTTTATGTTTACGCGGCACGATGCAACGCAACGCGTAAAAAGACAGTATAAGTCATTATAATCCGTAATTATGTCCCCACTGGATGCAACAAATACCTTGTTTATAATGGGTTTTAATTGTTTTGTCTCGCCATGCTGGGAGACGGCATCAGAGTGTGTTAAGGGGCATAACATTTCCGCTTGAGGTATTCAGCCAATCACAACGCACTGCATAGCTGGCCAATCAGAGCACACCTCGCTTTTCAGACCAATGAGCTTTGTAAAAATCGACGCGTTTCAGAAAGGCGGGGCATAGAGGAGAAACAATAATGTACAGTATGTGGAAAATAATGTGTTTTTTTAACCTTAAACCGCATAAACACATTTTATTACACCAAATACACAAAATAATGTTCTTTTTAGCAACATCATATGACCCCTTTAATTAAAAATATTGAGAATTAACTCTTTTTTAAGAGTCTAAAGCCCATCTCTGTTTACACTGACTGAATTACCAATTGAAGATTATAAATGCGTTAACACTGTCAGATATTTTGAAGACAATTAATGAACTGTGAATTATGTTGCAAGGTCTGTTTCTTGAAATATATTATCATATTTTTATACCCTGTTTTTAAAGATGAAACATTTTTTTGAGATATTTCATTTAGTGTGGTTTTGTTTGTTGGAATGTCAAGATACCCATATTTTGTTTAAAAGCCTTTTTTTTGTTTACCGTGCCAATTATTCAGGATTTGGTTGACACTGCTAACCTGTGATTGCCAATGAAAAATAAAGTTTGCTTAGAAATCATTTTATTGCTCTGTTTCCTTTTTTTTCTACTGTTATATTATCCTTTGTGGTTTAGTGTGTTTTCTCAGCAGCACCAATAAATAAAAAATATATTATAATAGCAAGCAATTTTCTTTACAGCAGACATTGTGCATTGACCTTGCTTGTCTGTGGCAGTAGTGATTTTTTTTTTTAGTGCAGCTGTTCTAGTAGAAAAGTAAAGTTGAAAAGTACTATAATGAGGTAGAGCTGTTTTCTGAATGTAACCTGTGGTTGAGGTCAAAAAATAGAAGGAGAGCATGTAATCACACTGCTCTGACAGACAGGTGCAGGCTCTGAGGGCATTAGCCTGTCTTAAGGGGATGAGATCAGTCCCAAGCCAAAGCTTGTGTCACAAAGGGACATTTCACAAGACTGGACTAACATAAAAAAGAAAAGGACCTTTAGAGAGGTGCAAATGACGATAAAAAGCTCATAGGTGGTGGCACATACTGTATTGAGTTTGGAAAGTTGGGAAGGTCTTTGGCTTCTAGAAAGAAAACAGCTGCATCTCTGTGACCTTCGCCTGCAGGGGGTGAAAGTCTCCAGCTTCCTCACAGCTCACATCCTTGAGATGATTAACACTTTAAAGAATTTTGTTTACTCATGCTCTGCCAAATGCATTTCAGTCACACATCAACATGAGCTTTAAAGTGAAGTAGATATTGGATTGAATTACTGAATGATGTGTGAATTCCAGAAAGCAGAATGAATCTGAATAAGGAAGATTATAGTTGCTTATTAATAATGCTTAAAGATAATGCTTATTAATAGTTGGTAAAGTAGTTGTTAAGTTTAGGTATGGGGTAGGATTAATGGATCTAAAATATGGTCATGCAGAATAAGTCATTAATATGTGCTTTATAAGTACTAATAGACATTTATTTAGATGGATGCATTAAATTTATCAAAAGTGACATTAAAGACATTTATAATGTTACAAAATATTTATACAGTATTTCAAATAAATGCTGTTCTTTTTAATCTTTCTATTAATCAAAGAATCCTAACGTGTGTGTGTGTGTGTGTGTCTGTTAAGCAATCAGATTTTCCATCAAAGGAATAAATTACGTTTTAAAATAACAAACAAACAAAAAAAAGTTACTTTAAACTGTAATATTATTTCACAATATTACAGTTTGTACTGGATTTTGATCAAATAAATACAGCTTTGATGAACACAAGAGAACATTTTAAAAAATCTTTCCAACCACAAACTTTTGAACGGTGGTGTAAGTTATTACAAGTTTTACTAATTGGATGGCTGTTTCCTTGTGGAATAAAAACAGGGAAACAAATCTTTGTTAAACTTTTGTAAAGAGGTCCTTTCACATACATACAGTATGACTCCTGCTACAGTTCTAAGGGAGAGAATAATGCCTCAGCTACTTTTGAGCTGAAGGGCACAGTTATTACTAGACGTATGATGCATTGCTCATCTGTAGCCTTTAACCTAGAGAGGTATTTTGCAGTCCCTTGTGGAGCTGTAATTCTTGTCTTCCTGGTACTAGTGCAGATGGCAAATATCATTGATCATCACAGCAGGAATATACAGGTCAGACTCATTCATTCCAGCAGAAAGAGCTCTAGGTCTTAGACAAGGAAGCTCTCGCTCATAATCGTTTGCAAAGAAATATGATCATTCTGTACAGCGGTGCGTTTTGCACATTTGGGTCAGGTTGAAAATTGTAACAATATTCCAAGGCACGCTTGTTGAACTGCATGCAATCGATCTAACCTCATGTACTTTTATACTTTTAAAGATTCACCAACAGTGTCAACATCCATTAGGATTTCAAGGAGGTTCGCATTAACAAATGGAACCTTCATGAAGTAAACCTTGAAACCCACTCAAGTACAAACAAAAAGAGCACAGAAAGCATTAGTGCATTCACACTGACAGAGAAGAGTGAATCAGATGAGCAAAAAGCTTTCAGTGCTCCTGTATTGTGTCGATTCACAGGGTGTTGCGTCAAGACCCGCCAAGATCTCAACCAAGATCTTAGTTTCAATAGTAAATAGATAGACCACGTAACAAAATAATGCCATGAAAGATTGATTTTAATGGATACTTCAAGTGTAATGTGGACAGGGCAATCAGGGTTGGGTGCTGTAGGAAGTCTCTGGCTGTTGAAGAAGGGGCTGGGCTTCATTTGTTTTAGAAGCAGGAGAATTATCCTGTAAGGTGACAGAAGCATCTCTGGCACGCAGCTCGATTTCTGTGAAGGAAAGATAATTCATGTCTGCCATCTAAAGACACACAAAAAGAGAAAACGGACATTTATTATAATTGGTAATGACACTTAAATGTCCAAACAGCTGATAAAGGCATCAGTAATCCACGCTTCTCCAGTCTATCAATTAATGTCTTGTGAAGCAAAAAAATACATTTGTTTTTAATAAACAAATCAATCATTAAATGGTTAAAATATAAGTCCTCTATTCATAATACTGCTTTCACCAGTTAAAAGTCCCCTGATCTGAATCAAAAGATATCAGCACCATCTTGAAGATTATGATTTGCAAATCAAGCACTATTTATAAGCAAAAACAGTCCAAAACAGTTCTATACAAATATGTTGATGGATTTTGAGTGTTTTTGGAGATGTGAGAGGACAACAGAGATGAAAGGATTTTGTTCACTGGAGGAAACATTATTATGGATTATGGACTTGCATTTTGTCCAAAAAGGATGGTTTAAATTTAAAACATCTTATTGATGCATTTGTTTCTTATACATAGCTTTTTACTTCACAAGACATGTTGTGGATTATTGTGTTTTTATCAGCTGTTTGAATTCTCATTCTTTCACTACAGTGGATCCATTGTTGAGCAAATGATATAATGCCAAATTGCTCCAAATCTGTTCCGATCTGTTCCCAATCTTGGATGGCCTGAGGGTGAGTAAATGTTCAGCAAATGTTCATTTTTGGGTGGACTTGGACTATTCCTTTAAGACTGTGTCTGACCAACTAGCAATTAGTCAAGGGGTAATCTGGCTTGATATTCTGTTAAATTTAACATTTCAACACTTACTTCAACAAATTAGGATAAGACACTATTAAACAAAATCTTTTAAGACTACATTGATTTAAAAAGTACTTTAAAATCATCCTAGGGGACAGATTTTTTTTTGTAATTGAATCACCTTTAAAAATATATCCCAATAAAGCATTTAACTCATAGCTTATTTTCAAGAGAATAGTTATACAACTTCACAACCACGAAAGAAAGAAACACTGACTCATTGCTAAAATGACATTTTTTAGACAGATAACCAACAATAATCCTCTAACAAAGGCTGTTTCATTTACTTTCTGGTCTATGTCAACCTCTAGTGGACAAACCTGAATGTTACACTTAATTAAAAGCATTTCCACAAAATGCGTAAATACATAAGCAAGTTCACATTGTTGTCTGTTCTTGTTCTCTTTCCTGATCTGAAACACTCACCAGAGCCTTAGACACGAGGGATTGCTGTTGTGGACGACACACTGACACAGAGATGAATATGAGAGTAGCAACTATCACTGCAGCACAGGGCAATATGAAGATGAGACTCACAGCTAGGGGGAAAAGTATTTATACAAATGAGAGTGAATGTATGAGACATAAAAATAGCAAACAGAGATTAGTGGGAAATGGCACTGCATGACCGAGTCACAGCCTAATATTTGATGTGATATTGCTTTTACTGTATATAAAAGCAGGGACCACTTGTGCTTTTAGGGGGCACACACATTTATCTTAACCAATTTTCCGAATCCGGATTATTGGAAGTAATTTGGCAAGGTCATGTAGCCTATCACAATGCAATCACATAGGCCTTAGCCAAAAATATTTCAAGTTCATTTGTTTGACAAGTAATCTTTCTGACAACACACATTTAGGCACTTTTCTGCATCTGTAAATTTGACACATATAATTCACAAACGCACACACACACACCAAAACTCTGCTGCATCATTTTATAAATAGGCTAACACTTATATATTTGGTTGCATATGATCAAAGATTGTGTATGTGGACGTATTCAGAGAATCTATTGAACATATTTTAACTCGCTCAGATGAATGAAATTATTTGAAAAAATATTTTTATTTTGCTGAACGAAATTCAAATATCAAGTCAGTAAAATGATCTGATATATCACTATTGCCTAAGTTACACAACACATATTTTACGTACAATATGGTATGTAGCAAACATTTGGCTACACGTTTTAAAAGTAGGCTATTTGGGCAAACGCAGACGGAGCGACAAATCATTTATGAACGGCCATCACTATTGGCGCGCCGCGCTCTCTTCATGTGGTTTCTCTTCTCTGCATTAATTGGACTTGGAGTAATTTATTTTACTCAGAGTTTAAAGGATATTGCACAATAAATTACTCTTTTCATCCCTAACGCCACAGGGCAAACCATCTAGTTTCTGAGCAGCACACCGTGGAATTTGTTTTGTTCCTGTATGAATCAGTATTTTGAACGAATCGGCTGAATAATGATTCAATGACTTGTTCATGAAGACAGTCACTTGTCACCACCTACTGGCTTAATGATATAGTATAAGAGACACTAAAGAAAAACATAAAAAATATAGCTGCAAGCAGCAATTAAGGGGCCAAGCACAACAGAGGTAAAATGAAGAGCTAAGGAGCTGTCTTTACTCAGTAAAAACCAGGGTTCCCCAACCCTGCTTCTGGAGAGCTACCTTCCTGCAGACTTCAAACTTCCAACTTTAAACTTCAAACTTCCAACCCTGCTTCAACACACCTGAAGTAGTCCTGAACAACTTGATTAGCTGGTTCAGGTGTGTTTGATTAGGGTTGAAGCTGAACTCTGCAGTATGGTACGTTTCCAGGAGCAGGATTGGAGACCCCTGTTAAAGACATTTGTTGATACAGCATTTTACTACAAAACTCAAAATGGCCGACATAGTAAAAATTAGGTACTGTTCAATTCGGTATGCTGTTCCGAATCTAACGAGACCAATCTTATGATTTTTGGCCAAACTGTTCAGAAGTTATAAGCAGAAATGTCATTTTTAAAATTTTGATCAGTAGGTGGCGCTGTGACAAACTACTCATGTACACTCAGGTCATGCTCTTATAACACATACCAGGTTTGGTCAGAAACCACTAAAGCATTGCGGAGATATAGCCTCGTGTCCATTTTGCACAAACTTTGTCAAATTCGTTATTTCATAACTTTACCGCAAACAGTTCTATAAGATTCATAACAATACTCTAAAGCGTTTGTAAAATACAGCATTTTATTACAAAATTCGAAATGGTCCATGCTCAAAATGGCTGACATAGGAAAATTGTGTATCGTTTGATTCGGTATGCCACTCCGAATCTAACGAGATCAATCGGAAATCTTTTGATAACTTTTCTTGAAAATCTGAAAGTCAAAATGCTGTACTGTTGGGTAATTCCGACTTCTTCACGCTGAGGCTAAATGAATCATGAATGAACAATCAGTGGCCTTAAGCTGTATAACTGATGCTATTTTGATCCAAATGTGGTCAAGCACAGTATTTCCTGATGCAAACAGTGATTTTGAATGGTCATGCTTATTCACATGGCTCATCTTTTCATGCATTTAAAGGGATATTTCACCCAAAAACAAAACTTCGGTCATCACTATGTATGTCCCCATTCACTTTATCACAACTTTTAATATCTCATTTTGTGTTCCACAAAAGAAAAAGAAAAAAAGCCATGCAGGTTTGGAATGAAATCACAGTGAGTAAATGATGAATTTTCATTTTGTGACATTATATGTTCCAATTGTGCCACAACATGAGGAATACTTTGTATTCCACTTAATACAGGAAACATTTCAAAGTTACTCATGAAGAATTGTTTGAGATAAATGTATAATACTTACGGCTGCTCTGCACATAGATGTTGTAGGATGTCTGGAGGTTGCTGATAAAATTTCTCACACTCAGGTCTAAGCAATATGTTCCTACTGATCTGAAGGTGTAGTTCAGATTGAATTGGTTCCCGTAGAGCCTGACTACATTGCAGGAAGTTGGACTGGGTGTGTGGCAATCAGACAAAACTCTCCAGCACAGCCAAACCGGAGGACTACACACATCACATGCAATAGAAAAAAAATGTATAAAAAGTCAAGTCTGTTGACTTTTTTTCAGAATGATGAAGAATAAAAGACTATATGAAAAATAACAGTCCTCCCAAATAATTTTTTACTTTCTTGAAATACATTTACCTTCCTCCAACCTGAAAGGACAGACTGCTGCTCTGGTCCACGTTATAAGTTAAAGGTCCTCTCAATTCAATGGTCTTTATGGCATCTACAAAACAAAAGAATCTTTGACATGTTAACACCACTGGTAACATATAAAGAGTCAATTAAAAGAGATAATGATTCTGCACCCACCTAACACAGTCAAATCTACAGAGTACAGCCCAGTTATTCTGGAATGCTGGGGTGTATTGGTTTCAATTCTCAGTTGAAATGTGTAGTTCCCTGGTAAAGTGTAGTGGCATGTCACAAAAGGCTCTGGGCCTTTACTCACTTCCCTAAAAAAACAATGACAACTGTAAAGAAAACAATTTCGAAGATAAACATTTAGTTCATTGAAACGGATTTATTTGTTCAAATAACAATCACCCATTGCCTAAGTCCCATGTGTATATGAAAGTGACAGAGTGCAGGGTATGCCTCGGGTCAAAGTGCTCAAATGAAACCACGGTGGGTATGTAAGATGCCAACTTCCCACTATCACGCAAGTATGTTGAATTCCCTTCCATTTGACGGAAAATGATCTTTCCTTTGACATTTCCTATAGCGAAATAGTAAAACAATGTAACCACCAAGTAACCAACCAAGTCAAAAGACATAAGAGGACTAGTCAGCTTACCAGATAACTGATGGGATAACTCGTCGGGTATCCCAAAAGCAAGAGAGGAAAGCAGTGTGAGAAAAGCATGAACCAGAACACTCCGGATCCTGATGGAATTCAGTCTACAGCTTGAAATATAAACATTCAACATGAATAAACGATTAGTCGTAATAGAAAATCATATGTTTATATCCTTTACTCAGAACTATAAGCTATACATACTAGTTCATGTGGACTCGTCAGCATGGATCTCTAAATGTGTACAGACGACAGCTTGTGACTTGTGAGAGTATGACTGGGTCAAGCTTTCAGTGTCTTTCATGCTGTTTGGTAAAGGCTTGAAATCATATCCACGTGTTGAATCCGTATGCTAATCTGAATAATGATGTGTGTTGTGCTGCCAAAGAAAACATAATTCATGCAGAAACATGACTAATTCACAAGCCCATTCCTCTACAGACGCCTGGATAGATTTTAGAGAATGTGCAAAAGTCTCTACATATTATTCCAAAGCTTTTAAAATATGGCATGTAGACTGGTGCTAGTAGTCACACTTTTTACTACAGTAAGAATTTCTCAGGAACTGTAACTTTAGTAGGCCTACAAAATAAACGGCCACAAAGTGGCGCTGTAAAAAGTGAAATGTTTATCAGATTATTTCTATCACAGTTGAATCATCTGATACCGCATGAATTTAATATCAATCTTCAATATACACATCACTCTCACTATCATGCTTGTTAGGGTACCAGTTTCAATCCATAATTGCACAAAATGATCTTTAATTACTCAGAGAGAAATGGAAATTTAAGAGTATTTTTAATAGTTTTCAAGCCGAAAACAGTCTGCACATATGTTAAATGAAACAGGCTGTGCGGACTCTCTCCACCATATTCCATTATTTCGTCTCTGACTAAACGACTTTATGACTTTATTATAGTGTATAACCAGAGCTGGATAGTAACTGATTACATTTAATCTGGATTACGTAATCAGATTTCAAAAATTAAGTAGGCCTACTTGTAATTAGATTAAATTACGATTTAAAATACTCGTAATCAGACTACAGTTACTTTTTTATGGATTACATGATTGCATATTATTTACACAATAGCAATAAATTATTCATAATTTATTGATTCTCCCTAATTCATCTTTTTCATCTTTAAAATGGTCCTTTCTAAAATGGCCTAATGCGTACATTCAGAAAGTCTTCCAGTTTTGTGGAAGACACAGTATTTGACCATTGGATTTACAAAAATCATTTCAGGTTTAAAAAGTGTTTCAACATTGCATCAACTACTGATAAACACATTATTTTTTATTTGAATTATCACTTTTGGCATTAAAATGCATAAATTCACAAACTTTTTTGTCATCTGATCCTCTTTCACCTAATATATTTACTTGAAGTACCCCTGAGATTTTAAAATAAATATTTTTTTTTAGATAAATAAGCCATCACACTTGCATGTTCATGGTTCTCTGACCTTGGTTACGGTCACATGACATTTATGTAAACAAATAAAATATTTCATTTTTAGTACGTGTTTTATTTTGATTGATTTTAATATTATATATTTTGATGAAAATTTTTATGATTTAATTCATTATTAGCTTTTCATTAAACTCACAATTAACCCCCCTGTAGTTCCTTCACAAACCCCAGATTGGGAAACCTTGACGTAATGTAATGTTTAATGCACTTCATTTCTTTAATAACAATGAATGGAATATATAATTTATTAATTTCCTATTTAAATCAATGTGATATACGAGATAGGTCAAAAGTAATCTAAAAGTAACCTAAAAGTAGTCTGATTATATTGTGTAATGTAGGCCTAATCGATTACGGTACTAACTACAATTTTTGTAATGTAATTTGGAATCAGTAAATAGCCTATATACTGTATATAGCCTATCAGATAATTAAACTTTAAAAAAATATATACCCACAGTCAGTAACCAAAAAGAACAGTGCAGGGGGAAAACGATGAAAGAGAAGGGAAAGAAAAATTATTTCATTTCTGTTTGACCGTAGAAAGCTCTGACGTCACAGATCCTACCTTTCCACGTGTGGCATGAGGTCGCGCGGAAAGGTTTCATCCTCCTCTCGTGCATCAGTGCAGTATCGTGTTGTTCTCGAGAGCGCCCGAGCGCTCTGTTCTCTGCCGCTTCAAACACGTTAACAGGTGGGACGAAAAGACAGCCACGATTTGAACGGGGAAAGTTGAAACAAACACATTGTCACCAAGGACGTTTGGAGAATACCTGCAAAAATGTCTCGAACCCCGGAGGACGTGAACAAACTCACCGAGAGCACATATAAGGTAGCGTCGGTTTAAACTGCGTTTATCTTATTGGTCATTGATTAGCTGTTATTAAGACAACCACATGTATATGTATATTATTTGGCATTGACCAACTGTTATTATGCCCAGTACGTACAGCCCCGTGAAAGTTGTGTTGGTTTGTTAAATAACGAAGTGTTATTTTATGCCACTCGTACGTTTTGTCATTAAGGTGCGCGTAAGTTGTGCAATAGAGGCATGAGTGTATTTTAAAGTGCTTCAGTTGGGTTTCTGGGTTGAGTTAAGAAACCAGTTTGTGCTGGACTGTTTCTGTTATTGCATACCTTACTGTTCATTGTTTTGCCAAGGGTGTGTTCTTGGGAATTAGCAGAGGAACTGCCCAGAATTATATTACAGAAGGGTAAGGTCACTAGAGATCCAGAGGGCCCTTTACTTAAGCAGGACTTTGATCCCATAGGCAATATAATTAGAATTACAAGTCAATGATTAAACAAATGTATTTTTAGCTACAGTAGAGCTATTTTTAGAAAGCAAATTGTGTTGTAAATCACTTTTGTATTTTATTGCAGGGACAAAAAAATGGGATTTACCTAGAATGGGGGAAAAGTTGCCCTTTTAAAATGTAGAGACAGGGATTTCACCCCAAAATTAAAATAATATCATCATTACTCATCATCATATTTCCAAACCTGGAGGATATTTTGAAGAATGTTTCAAGTGTCGGTACAAAGAAAGTCGATGGGGTCCAAAACAACATTGGACACCACTGGCTTGATTGTATTGATTAAAAAAACTGAAGCATTTTACAAAATATCTTTTGGGCACATTATTTTGAGTCCGTTTTGAAGTTTCTTCAGTTTCATTCAGCTGCAGTAAGCTGCTTTCCCTGTAACTTCGAAATATGAGCTTTATTTCCTGCTCTTCCAGAATGTGATGGAGCAGTTTAACCCAAGTCTGCGGAATCTGGTTAACCTGGGGAAGAGCTACGAGAAAGCAGTGACAGGTAATCACATCAGTTCATTTTCAAAAGAATAAATATACATAATCCTACATTTTTGCATAAAACAGCTCAAATAAAACCTAAAACTATGACAAAAAAAGCAATATTTCTCTCAAAATTGCTGGAATACAGGTAGTTTGGCTTCCAGTTCCTGTTAATCAATATGAGTTATTTACTCTCTTACAGCAATGACCTTTGCTGGAAAGGCATATTTCGATGCAGTCTCAAAGATTGGGGAAAATGCTGCCATATCGCCCGTTTCTAGGGAGATGGGTGAGTATTACTCTCTAAACCGTCGCCCAGAGGTCCTAATATGGCCTTCGCTAATATAGATGTACTCTGTTCAGAGTGTGGCTTAACATTTCCTAGCAGATGATTCATGATGATTCATCATATCCTGTGCCAGTTATTTCCTCATTTTCTCAAAGAGAGATCCACATTTGCGTCTGCTTTAAGCCCCAGACAGGTTTGGTTCTTGTTGACTTTTTGTGACTCAGCATCAGTTTGATTCATATCGTCTGGAAATAATGACAGAGCTTTACTGTGATTTATAAACTGCCATCTGTTTCATACTTGCCACCACAGATCTGGCAAAGAATAATTATACCTTTTTTGTGCAAATTACAAAGATTAATAAGAGAAATGTAGAAAAAAACCTTGGGAGAAACCAGGCTCAGTTGGGGGACCAGTTCTCCTCTGGCCAGACGAAACCAGCATGTTGTGGTTTAATTCAAAGGACTCATTTGGTTCTCGTGGTCTTGTGCCGATGACCGACGAGGTCTTCGCTGGGGATCTGTCTCTAGGGCTTGAACCGAGCCGAACCGTGCCGTGCCGTACTGAGCCGAGCCGAGTCGTTCCACGCAGTGGAAAAGCGCCATAGTTGACATGGTCTCCGCTGACATTCAGGGATGTAGAGGTCGTCTCTAGGTGCTGATCCACCATCTGATCTGGATACAGACTGGATCCATATGGCTACGGTGACCTCGGAATAAGAATAAAACAGACTAATATTAGCGTAGATGCCATTCTTCTCACGATGTAACAAGAACATTGGATGCTAAGTGTTCCTGGTTCTCGTTGACCTAATTAATGCAGCCTAACAATCCTTTAACAGATTTGAATGATAGAAAAATGATTGTGTGTTATGTGTATGCCAGGTTAAAGAGATGGGTCTTTAATCTAGATTTAAACTGACAAGAGTGTGTCTGCCTCCTGAACAACATTAGGTAGATTGTTCTAGGGTTTGGGTGTTAAATAGGAAAAGGATCTGCCGCCCGCAGTTGATTTTGATATTCTAGGTATTATCAAATGGCCAGAGTTTTGAGATCGCAGCAGATGTGAAGGACTATAATGCAATAAGAGCTCGCTCAAGTACTGAGGAGCTAAACCATTCATGGCTTTATAAGTAATTAGATTTTAAAATGTATACAATGTTTAATAGGGAGCCAGTGCCGAGTTGACAGAAACGGGCTAATATGGTCATACTTCCTGGTTCTAGTAAGAATTCTAGCTGCTGCATTTTGGACCAGCTGGAGTTTATTAAGCATGCAGAGCAACCACCCAATAAAGCATTACAATAATCTAACCTTGAAATCATGAACACATCAATTAATGTTTCTGCATTAGACATTGAGAGCATAGGTCATAATTTAGATATATTTTTAAGATGGAAAAATGCGGTTTTACAAATAACATTGAAACATGATTTTCAAAGGAAAGGTTGGTATCAAATAGCAAACTTAGGTTACTAACTGATGCTGAAGAATTGACAGCACAGCCATCAAGTGTTAGACATTGTTCTAGATTATTACATGCAGAGGTTTTTGTCTGATAATTAACACCTGTTTTTTCAGAATTTAGCAGGAAATTACTAGTCATCCATTTTTGTTATATCAGCTATGCATTCCGTTAGTTTTGCGAATTGGTATGTTTTGTTGGGCCACAAAGAAATATAGAGCTGAGTGTCATCAGCATAACAGTGAAAACTAACACCATGTTTCCTGATGAAATCTTTTGTGATTTACTGAGCTTCACTTGCTTTATCGTTTCCCGTTCTTCCTGGAATCCCTTTCAGACAGCTCAAATGACCACCAGACAGTGTGGATTCTCTCACATGTTTTGCACAGACCGCCAATAAACACACAAAGTAAACAGTGACTTTGTTGACAAACCTTTCCACCTCTGATCCCCTTCAGAAAAGCATCATAACTCAACTGTTCCACTGGAGCATGCAAACTCAAAGTGCTTGTCATCGATATTCACAACAATATAGTTCAGTCATAAGACCATGCATCGTATCACCATTTTATGCTGTACCTTTCTAATGCTGTAGTGATTGCTGGTGCAACCTTATCTGCAGATTTTCATAATGATCTCTAAGAGTGTTATGACAACCTGTTCTATATATAAGGAATACATGGCTTATGATTGCTTGTGACACTTGATTGACACGAGGACTTGATTAAGTGAGAATTGTGACAACATCAACACGTCTGCAAGAAAGCTCCTGGAGAGTTACAAATAAACGTTGGTGTAACAAAGTTCGTAGTCACGGTAAGAAGGAGGCGGGAACCAGCGAACGTTCAAAGAAAACTTTAATAATAAAATAAACACAAAATAGTGCGATAGCCCCTCACGGACGACTGTCGCGCACAAACAGAACCAAAACACAAAACTCCGTTCCCACGGCTCTCGGCCCCGCCCCCACTCGTCACAGTTGGTTAACACAATTTGAACTTAATAGTAATTAATATGAACTGCAGACTGCATGTCTGGGCCACATATCTCATCAAATGGTACTAGATAATGAATTAGTTCTTAAAGTGATTTCTCAAGGGAATTTAAACATTCAGTTGGAGATGTATGACTGGAATGTAAGAAGTGCTCAGTTTAGTCACCACCCTTTTTCCTTTGCTTACACGCTGTTCTAAAATGAAGACCACAAACATTCAAATGTAGGTGTACGTTTTTTATTTTAACAAAACAAGTTCCTTAAAGGTACAATATGTAAGATTTTTTAATTAAAATATCCAAAAACCACTAGAACAGTGTTATAAATTTTGCTGACTTGTGTACTTACATTATCCCAAATGTTTCGAAGAATGTTTAAATCCAGAGAAATAAGCAATTTTAACTAGTGACAGACCGTGTCTATAGTGTCATTGTGTCGCCTGCCAATGACGTCATAACCCCTCGATTTCCGGTTTTGTTTTGTAGAAAACATGGAAACACCAAAGACGCTTTAATATGTTGTGCGTGAACATGATTTCTGCCCGAGTCCTGTCGGATTGCATCGGCTGTGGGGATGAAGACGACAACTCCCACGATTCCACACTCGGTCACGGCGTCATCAAACTACGCCTTTGTCTCTTTGTTTATTTTGAATACGCGCCCTCTAGCAGCGAAAATTACATATTGTGCCTTTAATGTCAAGTGTTTGACATTTTATGGTGGAATTGCTTGTGACAGACATTATCTCACTGCACAAACAGCAATATATAGCAAAAGATTGTTACATTTATATTACATTTAGTCATTTAGCAGACGCTTTTATCCAAAGCGACTTACAAATGAGGACAATAGAATCAATCTAAACCAACAAAAGGGCAATAATATGTAAGTGCTGTGACAAGTCTCGGTTAGCCTAATGCAGTACACGTAG
>NW_015659953.1:307287-326251 GCF_001515625.1 Sinocyclocheilus rhinocerous | reverse complement strand
CGTAGCAATTTTTTTTTTTTTTTAAATAATAAATAAAAAGAAAAACAAGTAGATAGAATAGAAAAAGAATAGAGAATGCTAGTGTTAGAGGGTCTTTTTAAAAAAAAAAACAAGTCAAAAAAATAAAGAATGCTAATGTTATTGGGTCATTTTATATAATAAATAAAAAGAAAAGAGAATAGAATAGAAAAAGAATAGAGAATGCAAGTGTCACAGGCTCTCTTTTTTTAAAGAAGACAAGTAGTAAGAATAGAAATAGAATAGAGAGTGCAAGCGTTAGATGGTCAAGTTTTTTTTCTTAGAATTAGAATAGATAATGCTAGAGTTAGAGGGTCAAATGAAGATGGAAGAGATGTGTTTTTACCAGTTTCTTGAAGACTCAGCTGCTTGGATTGAGTTGGGCAGGTCATTCCACCAGGAGGGAACATTTATGGTAAAAGTCTGTGAAAGTGATTTTGTGCCTCTTTGGGATGAAATACGCCGTTCACTTGCAGAACGCAAGCTTCTATAGGGCACATAATTCTGAAGTAGTGAATTTAGGTAAAGGGGTGCAGAGCCAGTGGTGGTTTTGTAGGCAAACATCAATGCCTTGAATTTTATGCAAGCAGCTGTTGGTAGCCAGTACAAGTTGATGAACAAAGGTGTGACATGCGTTCTTTTCGGCTTGTTAAAGACTAATCTTGCAGCCGCATTCTAGATTAGTAGTAGAGGTTTGATAGATTTGCTGCAGGATCGGGCAGTTTTAGCAGTGTGGTCTGAGAAATTCAGCTGATCATCAATCACAACTTTAAAGTTTCTGGCTGTCTTTGAAGGAGTTATGGTTGATGTGCCTAGCTGGATGGTGAAATTGTGATGAAGTGATGGGTTTGTTGAAACCACAAGCAGTTCTATCTTGGCTAGGTTTAGGTGAAGGTGTTGGTCATTCATCCAGCAAGAAATGTTATATATATATATATATATATATATACACACACACACACACACACAAAGAAAAACAAGTAGATAGAATAGAAAAAGAATAGAGAATGCTAGTGTTAGAGGGTCTTTTTAAAAAAAAAAAACAAGTCAAAAAAATAAAGAATGCTAATGTTATTGGGTCATTTTATATAATAAATAAAAAGAAAAGAGAATAGAATAGAAAAAGAATAGAGAATGCAAGTGTCACAGGCTCTCTTTTTTTAAAGAAGACAAGTAGTAAGAATAGAAATAGAATAGAGAGTGCAAGCGTTAGATGGTCAAGTTTTTTTTCTTAGAATTAGAATAGATAATGCTAGAGTTAGAGGGTCAAATGAAGATGGAAGAGATGTGTTTTTACCAGTTTCTTGAAGACTCAGCTGCTTGGATTGAGTTGGGCAGGTCATTCCACCAGGAGG
Source organism: Sinocyclocheilus rhinocerous (assembly GCF_001515625.1). NCBI lineage: Eukaryota > Metazoa > Chordata > Actinopteri > Cypriniformes > Cyprinidae > Sinocyclocheilus > Sinocyclocheilus rhinocerous. The sequence goes on along the minus strand of NW_015659953.1, from coordinate 324,878 downwards.
GAACATTTATGGTAAAAGTCTGTGAAAACTCCAAGGTTTCTAGCTGTTTTTGAAGGAGTTATGGTTGATGAGCCTAACTGGATGGTGAAATTGTGATGAAGTGATGGGTTTGTTGAAACCACAAGCAGTTCTATCTTGGCTAGGTTTAGGTGAAGGTGTTGGTCATTCATCCAGCAAGAAATGTCTGTTAGACATGCTGAGATCAGGATCAGGATGGAATGAGAGGTAGAGTTGAGTGTCATCAGCATAGCAGTGATATGAAAAGCCATGTTTCTGAATGACAGAACCTAGTGATGCCATGTAGACAGAGAAGTGGTCCAAGAACTGAGCCCTGAGGCACCCCAGATGTTGCGACTTGGACACCTTACCCCTCCAAGATACCTTGAAGGTCCTATCTGAGAGGTAAGACTCGATTCACTGGAGTGCAGTTCCTGAGATGCCCTTTGCCATGAGGGTTGACAGGAGGATCTGGTGGTTAACCGTGTCAAAAGCAGTGGACCGATCCAGCAAGATAAGTATTGAAGATTTAGAAGCCGCTCTTGCCAGTCTTAAGGCTTCAATTGAAGGTCTCGATTGAATGTCCACTTCTGAAACCAGACTGGTTGCAGTCCAGGAGGATTTTCTGTGTGTGAAAGTCAGATACTTGGTTAAACACAACTCGTTCAAGTGTTTTTGCAATGACAGGAAGAAGGGATACCAGTCTATAGTTCTCTAAAAGAGCTGGGTTAAGAGTGGGTTTTTTAATTAGTGGGGTAATCCAAGCCTGTTTAAATATGTTCTATAGAAAAAAAAAATCCTTGCCCTTGTAGTCTTAAAGCTAATGTTATTATTTGCTCTTCCAGTATGAAACAACTTTCCTTTTCTGCTGATGTCACTTAGGTTGTGCAGGCTATTGGGTAAAGGTAAAGGGTTAGTTCACCCAAAAATGAAAATTCTGTCATTAATTATACACCCTCATGTGGTTCCAAAACTGGCATCTTCGGAACAAAAATTAAGATATATTTGATTAAATCAGAGAGCTGTTTGACCCTGCATAGACAGCAACGCAAGTGAAAAGTTTTATGGCCCAGAAAGGTAGTAACGACATAGATAAAATAGTCCATGTGATAGAATTTTCATTTTTGGGTGAACTAATGCTTTTAACTAATTACCAATTAGCCATTTGGGCATTGTTTTAGCAAATTTACATTCTCTCCATTCTAAAACATAACAGTAACTCTTTTTTTAAATCGTTGAATATCTGAAGTGTCACATGAAAGTAAATGGATTGCAACCAGCAATTCATGTTGGCATTAACACTAGCATTTCCTGCATTTGAGGTTGTACATATTTCTTATCAAAATGTTTTCAGTCTGCAAATGTTAAATTTTTTCCCCTCTGAGGTGTCTGCGTTATTACAGGAGAATTCTCATGCATTAATGTAGTACAGTGGTTCTCAAACCTGTTTTGGAGTACCCCCAGCCCTGCACTTTTTTTATGACTCCCTCATCTATCACACCTGATTCAACTCATCAGCTCATTAGTGGAGACTGCAAGACCTGAAGTGGGTGTGTCAGATATAGGGAGACATGCAAAATGTGCAGTGTCGGGGGTACTTCATGGAGAGGTTCGAAAACCACTGGTGTAGTGTGGCGTTTACAGATCACAGTTACATGCAAATCCCCAAGCCTGTTCATTTATACCTGAGGCGTTCTAATTATACTTTAAAAAACACATTTTATTGACAGTGCGCTGTACTTTTATATTATCCAAAATGCAGGCGTACTTGAATGACACATCATGGGAATAGTTGGGAACAGTAATTTCTGTTGTTGTTGTTGTAGCATGGATTTATTGTCAGAAATCAGGTCTCAGGCGCTCTTGTGTAATTTTAACTTGCCATTGAAAGCATTGCCTGTCATGTCCAGGAAACCCTCTTCCTTGTCATAGGAATTCATGGCGTCAAACTGCTTAAGTGTGTTGATTACACAAAAAGGGGGTTGTATAAGAACACCTGGTGTTTTGAATAAATCAGTTCTTAAGCCTGTTCAATATTCTGACAGTTTAGTGTCAATGGTGAAAAAGCGCAAAATGCAGTCATGTTTGTAATGTTTTTAGTGTGCTATTTTAGTAGTACTGAATTAAAGAGTCTCTCTGATGGCACGCTCACATATTTTAAGTCAAAGATAATACAAACAAGACATAATATGGCACACAAACACATAATTATTAATTATGTTTCTGGCAGGGTGTAGCATGGCTGGCATATTTGCACATTGATATTTCTTTCATTAAATGCTGTGTTTCAAAAGTAAGTGCATTTCAAACTGGCCTATATGCAGAAATCATAAAGATCACAACACATGATGCAACAAAACTGACTTTTCAGTAGGCTACTGTTTGATTTCCAGTTATTCATTGTAACCAACTGACTATTGTAAATTATCTGAAATAAACATCAAACATCATTCACATCCCATTTTTTTCTGTAATCGGACATATTTGTGAAACGGTATATTATTCAAGGTGGAAGATTGTAGGATAGGAAACTGATTGGATCAGTGATGAGTGCGGTTGTGAAAACACAGAGCCAGGTGCTGACACTCTCAGTACAAAGATGGCATTTACTGACTCACTCTGCTGACCTTGCCATGCTAATGATGCTATTATAACTGCTAGATGAGTGATAATGCTACAGCTCACCTCTGCTTGTTTACTGAAAAGTTTGTTTTTATGAGCAGCACTAATGGAGCCCCAGCTAGATGAAATGACACTGATCATATCATACAGAGTAGGAGAAATACACTTGATAAAGGTGTAGTCATAATGGGAACACGTGTACAGAAAAGTCCAAAGTTCAACTTGATACCTCTCTGAGTCTGAAGGCAACTTTGAACTGTTTGCCCAGTTGAGATGGAAACAAAACTAGAAGAAAAAAAAAACTATGTATAAATATCAGTAATGTAGCAATAATGTTTATTTTTTTCTCCTCAGGAGTGGTGTTAATGGAGATTTCAGAAGTGCATAAGAAGGTCCAACTGGAGCTGGAGGAGTCTGTAAGTATGCAATATGGTTTAAGATATTGACGCATCACTTTTTTTCTCATATTCCTCTCCAACTCCAGAAGAAGCTGTAGATAATAATAGGTATTCTGTATGTTCCTGGATAATTCTGTATAGTTTTAATACCCTTAGTTCTTCATCTAATGCGTTGCCTTCTCAAGCATCAGTAACATCTTGGAGCCTTTTGTGATTTTTGAACAGGGTAATTTCCTTAAATTCAGAATTATTATTATTATTTTATCTTTGTGACGAGAGGGGCGGGGCCGAGAGCCGTGGGAACGGAGCGAGGCCGGTGGAGGAATTGCTAATGCACGACACCTGCGATTTAAACATAGTTTAGATCAGGGTTTTTTTAACCTTTTGAGGCTACGGACCTCCTTCCTAAAATATCAAGGCAGCTACACTACCGTTCAAAAGTCTGGTGTCAGTAAGATTTTTAAAAAAAAAGAAATGAATACTTTTATCAATGGATGCAATTAATTGGTTAAAAGTGACAGTAAAGACACTTTTATGACATTGTTATAAAAAAATCTATTTCAAATAAATGTTTGTCTTTTTTTCAACATTGATAAGATATTTTTTGATTTTTACATAAAAAATGGTCATTTAGAAATAAAAGGCCACATTCTACCCTGATTTTAGCCCTCTTATTTAAAGCTCCATTTAAAGGGGCATGTCTTTTTGAAAACTTCATGTAAATGCCCACTGCTATGAGTGGGTAATATCTTTGAATATGAAATAAGTATTACATGTGGAACTTTTGAAAATGTTTACTGTTTTTACAATTACAGCTGTTGAGATTAACCTACAGTGAAAAGTGTTGATTATAGAGTTATATTTAGATCTGCTCCAGTCGCACGAATGGTTGCAGCAAAGAGAATTGTAGCCAATGACGCAATGTCTGTTGAGTGCACAAATGCAGTGATGTCATTGTAATTTTTCCACTCTCACGAATACTTTTATCATAACTAACAGTGCAAACATTATGTAAATAAGAGATATGCTGTGCTGTGTAGACAGCGTCACTGGCTTGATTTACTCACTCATAAACAGCAATAAATGATTTTGAGACAGAACTGCCTCAACTGTAACTGTACATGAATCATTACATATCAGAAATCACAGATTAAGTATTAGAATTAACAGTTACTTGCATGTTGGGGGCATTACTGTCAGGTCCATATTTACCAGTAAAGGTCTGTTTGCAAACTAAAGCCTTCGCCAAATTGTGACTGATTTACCAAAGAATCCACAGTGAAATGTTGATCTAATTCTGCAGTCTTTCATCACACTATTACGTCATATTGAGACAAAATCCGAAACAAGCCATTTTGGCAGCTTGGTTTCAATAAAAGCTGTTTTTGGACCAACGAGGAAGTTTTGAGTTCTGAAACTTACAGGATGTTTTTATAGTAATGACCTCTTACAAGTCAAAAGATCAGGGAAAATTTGATTTCTCAATTCATGACCCCTTTAAAATAGAATGCTGTTATTTTACATAGATTAAATTTGCATTTCACAATAGTACTATTTTTACTGTATTTCTGGTCACGTAAATTAAGCCTTGGAGAGCATAAGAGAAAACAAACTTTCAAAAACATTAAAAAAAGAAAAATCTTACTGACCCCAAACGTTTGAAAGGTAGTGTATAAATATGTTAAGTAGTGTCATGAGAGCAGTACTAAAAATACAAAATGCAATTTTTATGCAATAAACATCTTCAAGGAATATTTTAATCTATGAGCAGAACTGTAGCAGGCAATACTATTGGAGAACAATTTTAGGACATGAGATTTATGAGTATTTGTAACTTCAAACATTTTTGTAGTCACTTGATATTGAAGCTACAACATAAACGCTGACATTATAAATCGTGTAATAATATTTTGCCTTCGGGGTAGTGTGTGTGCTGAACTTATCTGAGGTATGTGACTGGATTGAGGGCTGACCCTCTGTTCTCTTGACTTTCACAGCATTTCTTCCTTCCCAAACCATTTTTTAACAGATGATCTTAGGTATTCAGACTCACAATGTTATGAATATTTAACCACCTAAGCTGATAAGATAACCCTTTTTGTTGGAGTTCTCTACATCACGTTATCGTTGTTGTAGAATTATTGAGTGACTTCATGCAATTTCACTGTTGATTGATTTGTATCGCTTTGTGTTGATTTATCTCCATTACCATTTTTGCTGCAGTTCAAGAGGTTCCACAGAGAGCTCATCACTGAACTGGAAAGGAAAACTGATATGGATATCAAGTACATGAATGTAAGTATTGCATGTTTTTCTCTTCATCAATCAAGCAACACGTCCTATTCCCTCACCTGTGCAAGCAGGGACATCTCATTTGTATGGTATTACAATCCCTCTAGGCCACTTTCAAAAGATACCAGTCAGAACACAAATTGAAGCAAGACTTCTTGGACAAATCACAGGCTGACCTGAAGAAACTGCGCAGGAAAAGTCAAGGGAAGCATTCGTCTAAGTATGAGAGCAAAGAAAATGAGGTGAGGGTTTAAAATCTGTCTATCTGGAAGTCTTTTCTGTCTGATTACTTAAGCAAATACGTAAAAGAACTGTTCAGTTTGTAGTACTACATTTTGGGAGAAAGTTAGCAATTAGCAGAAAAAATGCATTTTGAAGCCATTGTTTCCCTCTGTAATTTCATCTGGGTTTTTAGTTTAATTTTACTTGAACTGTCATACACATTTTCTCAACATGAATTACACAGTCATTCCTCAGTCATGAATTTTAATGGTGCTGTGTGCACTAAGTTGCTAACAAGTTGTTTAAAGTAGTGATGAAACGGAAGTAGTGAGATCTTTTCTTTTGTATTGTGACACATCTGAGTGTAATGGATTATCGAAAAAGAAAAAATAGGGATAGGGCTTATAGGACTTAAATAGGCAGGGATTTTCTTCTATGCATTGGCTGTTGATTGGATTTTGAGATGTGGGTGTTGCACTCAAAAGTGAAGGCAGATGAATCTCCACAGTGAAGTCTGTCGTGAAAGATCTTTAAATTAAAGATCCAGTTATGATATTTTAATAAAACATTATGCTGTGAGATAAACCATGAGACTTATTAATGAGATTAAAAAATTAAGTTAAAAAACTTTAATGAATACTACAACTATCTCAAGGATGTGTTTACATGCTTGACAAGTCAACCATTATAGTCCTTATATAGCAACATATTTAAAAAAGAAAAAAATAGTCACTTCAACATTCATGTTTGAGGTTTGACAGTGTGTAATTTATTTTGTAGGGCATAATGTGGAAAATTTTTGCAAGTAAAATTCATGACAGACATTATATTACTCAGAAATCCAAACCTGCTATTCTAAAAGCTAATAGAAGCCATTACAAAGGGTTGGCTCTACATGACAAATGAGAACAGCTCTAATCAATTTAGTTTCTGGCTCAATATCAGGAACATGATTTGACACTAGCACTAAATCTATTGTGGTAGATTTTAATAGTGAGTTTTAATAGCTCAACAGTCACCATTTTGTTCCTCCTTTCAAAGGCACATTGTTTCTTTGAAAAGTTATCAATGGAAACATTTTTATGTAATGCATTTGCTTCTAAGTTTATTTCAGTCTTGTTTTGAGACAGATGTCTGAAAGAAAATTGAACTGAGGCTTAGATGCTTAGTTTCACAAAGCATCACCCACAATTGTGTAAATTCTTTTCACTGAACCAAACATTCACAATAAAAGGCTTTTCAGTCATTGTGTGATTTGTGTTTGCTTTGCAAATCACAATGAGTCTGAAATGAACTTAAAATTGCCATTGTAAACACAGTATCAAACTTAAAAATAATCATTTTGGATTGAAGCCATAGCCATGTGGGCAAGTGCTCTGACATATGGTGTGGTTTCTTTATTCAGGCAAACTGAGTTTGAGCCCAGGATTGAGGTGCTTTCCCAGTCCAGTTGCCCTCTCTCTTTTTCCACAATTTTCTGTCTGTCCTTTTACTGTCCTATGTAAAATTAAGGCACAAAAGCGCAAAAACTTTTTGGGTGGAGGGCAAATGAAGTACATATATGAAAACTTGTTTCCCCTCATGTAATTATCTATATTTTGGGTTTATGAAATGGGCTGAAATATCATCCAAAAACATGTCAGGTCATGTCCCTGACAAAATCCACCAAATAAAAACTTCATATAGCCATGAAGTCATATCATATGTTCGTAATGCACTGCTGTCATAAAAGCCACTGAGAGAAAATACTTGTGTAGGTCTTTCTTGTCCAGGCATGATCTGCAAATTAAAAAAAAAAAAAAAAAATTCTGAAACTAACTCCAAGGAAACAAGCAATGTTCACGGTCACTATGACAACTTGCACAGAACTATAATAGCGAGGGGAATCCTGTGAAAAAGAACAGAGCTCTGTTTCTGGTGTAATTTTCACAGGTCTGCTGGGTAACAACTCTGTTCTATAAAAGCAATGAATCCTCAGTCTGGAACAGACTTACGCACGAGAAAATTACTGCATTAGCATAAGGTGATATGACTTTGTTGAATTAAATATGATGATATGTCTCATTTTGTTAAATGTGATGTTTTGTTTGTGTTTCTCAATAAGGTCTGTCCCAGAAAGGTGTATTTTAAGCAAGAAATCAAGAATAAATCTGTCCCTTTTTAGCTGAAACTATGAGAGTGTCATGTGATGCCATATCTTATGATCATTATCATCTTTAGTGTATGGAGACCATCTCATCCCGGCAGACAGACATGCAGAGTTTTATTGCAGAAGGATTTAAGGAAGCTCTGCTGGAAGAGAAAAGGAGGTTCTGCTTCCTAGTGGACAAACACTGTGCCTTCACCTATCAGCTAACAGCCTTCCACGACAAGGTAACCCACTGAAAATATTCAGCTTTCTTATTCAATAAATATTAAACTCACTGATGTTCCAATTAATGCAGTCAGACTTGGGATCTACAAGAAATCAGAAGTAGTGGTGCATGTACAATACTGTTGAACAGTATGGAGTTGATAAGATTTTTGAATGTATTTGAAAGAAGTCTCTTATGCTCACCATGGCTGCATTTATTTGGTCAGAAATACAGTAAAAATAGTAATATTGGGAAATATTACAATTGAAAATAACTGTTTTAATATATAAAACATTTAAAATGTTTAAATATTTTAAAGATATTTTGAAAAATGTAAAATATAATTTATTCCAGTGATGGCAGTGCTGAATTTTCAGCAGCCATTACCCCAGTTTTATGATCCTTCAGAATTTATTCTAATATGTTGAGTTGGTGCTCTAAAAATATTGCTGATTGTTATCAATGATGAAAACAGTTGTGCTGTTTTAATATTTTTGTGGAAACCATGATATATTATTTAAAAAATAGGAAGTTCAAAAGAACATTTATTTGACAGAAATCTTTTGTAACATTACTTTTACTGTAACTGTAATTTTTTTAATTAATTTAATGCATCCTTACTGAATAAAAGTATTAATAAAAATTAAAAAAAATTATAATAATAATACTGACCTTTTGAATGGTAGTGTACATTGTTTTGCCTTTCTTCCTTTGAACTGTTTTTGCACTTTCCCCCACAGGCCAAGGAAATGCTGACCGTCAAACTGCCCAGCTGGCAAGATAAGTGTACCGATGCCACCAGGGTGCCCGACACAGTGATATCCATGATTGAGGGTCTGCGGACTCCAATGTCAGTCATACCAGAGTCCTCACCTACGTTGGAGCACAGTGACAGGGTTAGTCTTACACCGAAGAGAATGTATCACCATTAACATATGAGTAAGTGTAAATGCACATTTTTTGTTTGAGAGCCACGTGAAATTCACTTGTTTAACCAGAACATCAAATGATTTAGTTTTGTTCACTTTGTGTTGAAAAAAGGCACACTGACTTTAAGGTCTCTGTGTTGTTGCATTTTTTTTCTATTCAGACCAATTCCGGTTCTATTGTTCCACCACCGGCCCCATCACTCAAAGCCCACACAAGCCCACTGGCCAGCATGTTCTCCCAGGACGTTCCCAAAAGCCCCATCTCATCAGAGCAGTACTCAGGCAAGCTGATGGCTCCTTCACACTTTGATCTAATCAGACTTCATTTCTTCTGCTCTCAACAATCAAGCGTGCTACTCTGGAACAATTTGTCCCAGGAACTTTTTTCCCCCCAGACCTGCTGCTGTCTGCATTTCCATCGCGGTCTAAAGTACCGAGAAGATTAGGCAAATAGTCTGGTGACGTAGGTCTGCACGCGTTTCTCAATACCAAGTATGCAAATTTCGGGCTTGCATCCTCGGTAGTTCGGACTTCGCGAGTTTGACTCGGGAGTGTGAACTCCCGCGGATGGGACGACGCAAGTCCGGTAATTCTGCAAACAGCAACGTACTTGATAACGTCAGTCAGCTCGCCTTGGCTACTGCAATTTTCCTCACTGTATTTACAATAAGAAGAAATATGATATCAAACACCACTGCTTCTTTTCGTTTTCATTTAAACCTTAATAGCCGCAGAAATGTAGTTCAGGGACGTAGCCTACATTACAATAAAACAAAATATTATATTGCCTCTTTTCATTTTCATTTGAACATATTAATAGATTAACAGAAAAAACACCAAAGATAACCTGTTAGATTTACCCAAAACGAATTATATCTTATGTTTAACCATTATGGAGACATCAGAGCCAGCGGCAAATGTCAGAAGGACTAGCCGAGTTGAGGCTGCTCTTGTCGGGAAACATGAGCACTGAGTGCCAGGTGATCGCGTGGAGCTCACGTCTCCGAAATCGGCGAAGCACATGTTCAAATAGGCAACGTCTTTATAAATAAACCGCAGATTTGAGTTTTGAGTTTGACTACATTCTCGCCTGAAATACTTTTAAAACTACATTTCATGACACAATAACAGTAATATTTTTTAAAAATTATGCGAATATATGGTGGTTGAAATCACAATGCTGCGTGAACTCAACCAATCAGCATGTTCAGCGCCCAAGTCCCGCCCCCGAAAGTTCCAGACCTTTGAAAAAGTACTACCTCGTGAGCAGGGACTTTCTGAGGGGCAAATTTTTACCTGGAACTTTATTTAGATCCTGGTTCCTGCGGTGGAAACATACCGAGTACCAGCCCAAAGTCCCTAGTTCCTGGGGAAAGTTCCTGCAGTGGAAACGGGGCTTTTGTGTTGATGAGGCACTCCTTGAAATGTTGCTGTGATTACTACTATAGCTGATTACTGCCACGAAATATCTTTCATTAATGTCACATAAATTGCACTTGCTTTGAAATCTATAGATCAAGACAGCCTAGACGGAAACGGCTTGTCTAGGTCTGCGTCTGTGTCTAGTGGCATGGATGTGGTGAAGAAGACCAGGGTGCAAACAATCTTCCCCCATACAGCAGGGAATAATGAGACCCTGCTGAGCTTTGATGATGGAGACATCATAACACTGCTTATCCAAGAGGAGCGGGATGGATGGCTGTACGGAGAACTAGAACATACTGGACAGTAAGTGAACCATCATATAGAACTGCTCGCTTTCATCCTTAAAGGGATAGTTCACCCAAAAATGAAAGTTATTGCTTCATTTACTCACCCTCATGATGTTCCAAACCTGCATGACTTACTTTGTTCTGTGGAACATTAAAATATAAAAATTAATTAAATAAAATTTTTTTTAAAAAGCTGCAGTCCGTAACTTTTATTGGTTAAAAATGATCCGAAATCAATATTTGAGCAAGTACATAACCAGCCAGTGTTCAAAACTATTGCCTTACTTTAGCCCGATTCACAACGGTCATCTTATAATAATGTTTTCTAATTTGAGTGGTACGGGTAGGTTTTCTCGTGAAATTCGAGCATGCAGCTGCTTCATTACGTCACTTCAGTAAACATAAAGAAGTAGTCCCGGCTACTATAGGCTATCGCATTTGAGGATCCTGCAGGTGGCCGGTCGTTTATAGCCTTTTCTCACAGCAGCTGGAATAATTAAATGTATCATTTTGATGGCGGATTGTAATCCAGAAAGGATTATGTGTTTATGAAACACAATTGAATGAAATGAAATTAAAGTTTTAAATGTGCTTCTGATTACAGATAGCCTGGGATTACACAAGATTTGTAATTTTAAAGACAACCAGTTCTAAGGGAGCATAATTTGCTTTTTGGGATAAAAGAATTTCTTAATATGAAATTCGAGTGGTATGACGAGATTAGACTGTACATATTCCGCACACAGCTGCAATTCCAGGTTTTCAAACAGAGATGGCAACAAAGAGGCAAAACTTATGTACTGCAGCTTTAAGAATGTCTCAGTATTAGGGCTGGACAAGTTAACGCGTTATCGTGTTAACGCATTAATTGATTAACGCCGACAATTATTTTATTATTATGAAAGCCGTTGCTCACTGGCTCTGAATACACATACAGACAAACCATGGGTCACAGGAGGGGTAGGAAGTTGATCAGTACTGTCTTGGGATGGATGTCATCATGCGTCTCAACCAATGAGAGCATTTGGGGTGGGCCTAAGACTGCAGCAGCGCTCACATGAAGCGCTCACGACTTCACAAGTGGGAACTAGGAAGTTTCCTATAGCACGTGAAGGCAGCAGAGAAATGCTCTCACTCAGCACAGTGGAGTGCATCATTTTGTTAACTTTGTGGTTTATTATTTTGAGTCATTTGGGACACGGTAACACACACGGCCCTCTCACAACATATTGCTTTACAGATCTATCACTTTTGCCGCTCAGAAATGTTCATGCAATCATGCTGCACGTATCAGAAGTTCCGCGCTCTGCTCACACTACATGTGTACCGCGCCCGAGCCCAAGTGAACCGCGCTCTGGCCCTCCTCTTCCAACCAAGCCAGAGCCGGCTAAATGAACTGCGGCACGGAGCGATCACACTACTCAAACGAACGAGGCTTTGGGGATCAGACGCGCTCGGGCACGGTTCAAAACGCCTAGTGTGATACACCCTTATTCTCCTGCATCCCGCACACACGAGTCTCTACCCGCCCGCACGCCGCACTCTGCTGCGTTAGGTCCCGCGATAGTGCAGGTCTCTAGTCGGAAGGTGCCTGTTATAATGTTATGATCGAGGCTCTGGACTCGGAGCATAACTTATTTTTCTACAACAAACTATAAAATATTTTCTATAAAAACGTTAATGCCCTGGCAGTGTCAAATAGCTTTGGTTTTATATGTAATTAAATCAGGGTCCAGTGTTTTTTGGACCCCATTGACTTATATGGACAAAAACAGTTTCATCTTTTGTGTTCTGGAGAAGAAAGTAAGTCTTAGAGGCTTGGAACAACATGAGGGACATTGAGGACACTGCAGTGTCATACATTATCTTGTCCATGCTGCCCTTTGACTTGAATGTTAGCAACATCAGCTTTCTTGAGCTGGAAAGACTGGTTCCATGCTTCTTTTCATTAGATTTACTTTCCTAATTTGCAAACTTTGGTGAGACATGTTCAACATGTCAGGCATGTTAGAGGTGCTTCTTTACGTCACTGAGAGGAAACAAACATACTGCTGCGTAAGCCTTTGCATGGCAGTAGGCTTATTTTTTGGACCTAAATTCATTGTAAATTGCACAAAACAATACAGTGGTGCCTTCATTTAGACATGATGAGGGGGTGTCTGTCCTCCTCTTATCACTGTCTTTTATTTCCAACTGAAAGGTATATTTACATTGTTCTCTTGACCTGGAAATGTGTTTCCAGTGTGGTCCATTGGGGTGAGTTGGCATTTGAGCTGGCACTGTTAGAGCGAGTTTGAGTAAGGAATTATTTGTAAATGAAAATGTAGATAAATGCTTTCAATGAAAGATCTTTCACGACAGACTTCTCTCAAAATCCAATCAATAGCCAATGCATAGAACCAAATCGCTGCCTATCCCTGTCATATAAACAAAACGTTGACATGGGTTCAGCTCACACAAGAGTTGGTTAAGCTGATTTTCAGTACTAGCATGAAACTTCATATGAATTGAATTTTATTTCTGCTTTTAGTAGTTTTAAAATTTTTTTGAAATCAAAATTTACCATATTTAGTTTGTTAGAACACATTACTAGTCTTGTGGTGAAGAACTAATTGGTGCAAGTTCATCCACAGAAAAAAATAAATTGTAATATTTAGTCAAAATCTGAAAAATTGCTTACCCTCTGGAATGGCATTTCTCCTCTGATGTCAGTTTGACGGCTTGGGCGGAACATCCCTAACCATTCTCCTCCAACCATCAGTCTGCTGCGAACTAGAAATGGCAAAGATGTACACTAAAATTCAACCCCGTTCTCTATTTTATTATAGTTTTTTTTCTAATTCAATACTCAGAAATACGTATGAAGTACATACTAAAGTAAAGCGGGTCGCAACTTTTGGTTCACACAGACATTAGTAACAAACATGATCAAAACTGTTATGCTGTGCAGCTCTGCTTTATCATAAAAACTCAGCACATAATAAATGTCATTTATGTGCAACTAAATTAGTTAAAATGTTCATCATTACTGAAGAGCTGAATTTCAGTTAATTTGATTAGTTAAACTATCACATTGTTTTTCTTTACATTTTTGATAATGACAGTTTTTGTGATTACATTTGGTGACACTAGTGGGATATAAATCAAAAACATAATTTTAAAGCTGACAGGTGCATGTATTCTTTATATTACTATTTATATTTAATCATTCATCCATAGCAACATACAAACGGGAGGTCAAATGATCGTACTGCTGTGAAGGCATCTGTGTCTGTGATTTGTGTGGTCTTATTTGTTTTGCATATTTTAATGAGCAGCTTTGCCATTTCAGAGGTCCAAAGTCCAAAGATTTTCCCTCAATACCCATTATGCTGTCACCACTATTTTGAGAAGTGAAAATGTCTTAATGCACTGACGCACTCTTGAAGGCTCAGTTCAAAGTTATGCACAGCTGGCGGTGTGACAGTTCCTAAGCAACCAAAACCAAATGTACTCTTCATACAACGTGGTGTTTCACTTTACATTTGTGCCAATACAGTGGTTTTTGAATAGTCAAACCGTGGTTGAATCAAAAAGCCTTTTAATGCATATGGAAATTGAGCTGGTACCCATTTTATTAGAAAATCATGATACACATTATGGATATTTTTTGTTTGTAATTACAGACGGGGCTGGTTTCCCTCATCTTATTGCCGGGCTTACAATGACCCAGTGATCGCAAACAGGTGAGTCTGTATTTGAGTGAAAATGATGGGATTTCTGCTGAAACTAACAATGTTTATCCATCCATTAACAAAACCGTATGACATCAATTTATGTATTTTGTTCAGCAGAGTTGAGAGCCCATTGCGCAGCCAGAGTGTGACTGATCCAGAGCAGCCAGAGGAAGACGAGGAGGAACCCGTGCTGCTGCCCCCGCCTGACTACAGTGACTCATCCAGGGACAGACCCTTCAAGCCCTCCACCCCCTCTTCACAGAACACGGTAAACACACTGCGCTGGCGAATAGGAAAGCTAAGTGCAAAGTTAGCTGGAAAAGCAGCCAATTTCTGTAAAGAGAGATGGAGAGGAGTAACTGGGCCTCTTATCCTTTTGTGGTTGAAATGAGGTAGGCAAAGTCATTGGTGTATTCTGGGAGGGAGTCCCCTGATCGGATCAGGTTTCCTTCTAGGGTGAAAATGAAACCTCTGTTACTGCACAGAGGCTGCACGTAGAAAATACACACAGAACAGTTTGAAGATGAGTGCAACACTGTGGCTTTATAAAATATTTAACTTGGCTGGCAACAAAAAAACAAACAAAGACATTTATAAGATTACAAAAGATGTCTTCAAACAAATATTGTTCTTTTTAAAATTCTATTTGTCAAAAAATAAATCGGTTTCCACAAAAATATTAAGCAGCACAGCTGTTTTCAACATTGATAAGAAATGTTGCTTGAGCCCCAATTTGGCATATTAAAAAAAAAATAATAAAAATAAATGCAGCCTTGGTGAGATTCAGAGACTTTCAAAAAATTATATATATATAAAAAATTTGTAAAATAAATATTTAAGACTGCACAATTTCTAAGTCACTAATAATAAAAAATAAGTTTGTGACACTCGTCGTGTGAACTCTTTGTATATAGTGTAGATGTTCTACCATTGAAGCTCAAGATGCTCTTTGGATGATCTCAAATCATGCTGGAGAACATGATCATCAGGTTTTACACAAACTTTGTTTTTGTTTTTTTTGTTTATGCAGCATGAGAGCTGCTGTTGTTAAAGTAAAAGGGCTTCAAACATATACTAAGACATTCTGAAATTCATGTTATAGAAAATAATGCAAATATATGTTATATAATATAAAATTATCTAAAGTATTTTCACTAGTAGTCTCTTTTGGACCTTTTGGACTTTAAATTGTACAAATTAGATCTACATAAGTGGCAATAACCACAAAAGGATACATTATAAGACCTGCAATAATGTAACCTTTGTTCTTTGCCAGGGGGCCTAGGGAGGGGTAGATGAATGCTCTGCATTACTGTCATTGTGAAAAATAAAAAGACATCTGAAAAATGCTCCCTACCTGGTTTTCTCATTGTGAGGGAGAGTGGAGACAAATAGAGCTGTACTATATCAGCCGATGTCAGACTGAATCTGAGTATCTGGTAGGGGTGGGCGCTATACCGGTATGAATGTGACAACTGGTATTATGTTGTTCCATGATATGGAATTTGCTATACCGTGGATACCATTATATATTCATGAATTCAAATTTAGCATTTATATTGTTTTGTTCAATTTGGTACACTTTGCAAATTTGAACACAAATAACGATTGAGAGTCGAGGCTGAACGTTTTTGTCCTCTGTGTGCAACGCCGTACTACTAATTGCAGATTCAATTATTAGATCTGTCAGCATTAATATTTTTATACTTAGATTTTTTTGGGGGATCAAACTGTAACACCATGTGTCCCAACCAGACGTGATGCGACGCGATAAAAAGTATCGTTTCCATGTAGTTTTTGTCCTAACCACCCGCGACAGCAACACGTGACAATAAGCGATACTGAATTCTATTTTAGAAATGGTTTTTATTTTCTGCGACATCGCCGGTGTAGACACGATGTAAGTTAATGTAGCTTTCTGATGCTGCGTTTGAATTTTCATGCCACATTATTTGAAATTAGCGCAGGCCAAACATTTTTCTCTCCTATTGCAGCCTATTGAGGAACTCTGACATAGAGCATCGTAACAGACCAAATTAATAGAGCGCAAATCGCCTGCTCCAGTGGTTCCCAAACCGGGGGGCAAGGGATAGTGTACAGTCAGCAGATTATTTTGCAAAGGAAACCTCTGCAGGGTGATAAAGACTACACTGAGTAATTTTCCCGCTTACCGAGGCCACTTGCCTGATAAGTAAATAATTGAGCGCAAAATATTTGCGACATCGCGGGAGAAACAACATGAATAAACTTCTTTTTCGTATCTCAGGTAATGATTATGTGCTTTATTCAGTGTTAAAAGTGTCTAATGTGAGTTTGAATATTATTTTGCGTGATCTTTATAGCCATAGTGAAAGTAACAATAGATATTTTACCTCAGATCTTGAAAGTAAATTAGGCTAAAGCAAACTTACATTTGAGTCAGCAGTTTTCTGTGGGGGATTTGTTGCGCCGCATCCAGTGTAGACACCATCACTGATTATAATAAGTTGATTTCTATTGTATTTTGTTGCATCGCACCGCGCCGCTCGCGTCCG
The DNA here is from genome assembly GCF_001515625.1 of Sinocyclocheilus rhinocerous. NCBI lineage: Eukaryota > Metazoa > Chordata > Actinopteri > Cypriniformes > Cyprinidae > Sinocyclocheilus > Sinocyclocheilus rhinocerous. The sequence goes on along the minus strand of NW_015659953.1, from coordinate 308,102 downwards.
GTGTAGACACGATGTAAGTTAATGTCGCTTTCTGATGCTGCGTTTGAATTTTCATGCCACATTATTTGAAATTAGCGCAGGCCAAACTTTTTTTCTCTCACGGGCCAGATGTGGCCCCGCGGGCCGCCCATTGAGGAACCCTGGTGTAAGGCTTTCAGCCTTCCATTGTCAATTGCAATGCTTCCTGTTGCAAGTCCTCAATCTGGCAACCTATGTGAGCGTCGAGTCTGAGGAGGAGAGGGCGGGAGAAACTATGCTAATATTTAGCATTTGGACTGCAGTACCCATTTCAACCACTAGCTGTCAATATCACATACTGCACCTTTAAACGTTCAAGATCTTTAAAGGGTTAGTTCACCCAAAAATGAAAATTAGCCCGTGATTTACTCACCCTCAAGGCATCCTAGGTGTATATAACTTTCTTCTTTCAGACGAATCCAATCAGAGTTATATTAAAAATGATCCTGGCTCTTCCAAGCTTTATAATGCCACTGGGTGGGTGTTTTTTTCAATAGTCCAAAAAAAGTCAAATAAAGCGCATCCATCCATAATAAAACGTGCCTCACACGGCTCCGGGGGGTGAATAAAAGCCTCCTGTAGTGAATCGATGCATTTTTGTGAGAACAATATCCATATTTAAAACGTTATAAACACTTTTCTCTCACTTCCACTAAATGTCGTACGCGGAGGCTGTTCCGGGCGGATGACGTAGGACGTAGGCACAGCGCACGTGCCTGTGATTAGTGACGAACACAGAAGTGCGGAAGAGGCATGTTTTATTATGGATGGATGCACTTTATTTTACTTTTTTTGGA
>NW_015659953.1:305557-305894 GCF_001515625.1 Sinocyclocheilus rhinocerous | reverse complement strand
ACATAGAGCATCGTAACAGACCAAATTAATAGAGCGCAAATCGCCTGCTCCAGTGGTTCCCAAACCGGGGGGCAAGGGATAGTGTACAGTCAGCAGATTATTTTGCAAAGGAAACCTCTGCAGGGTGATAAAGACTACACTGAGTAATTTTCCCGCTTACCGAGGCCACTTGCCTGATAAGTAAATAATTGAGCGCAAAATATTAATTTGACATTTTAATTACCTTAACATGAGCGCTCCGTTATCAGTTGTAGCAGTTGTGGTTGTAGCAATAACAGACCACTAGATGGCGTGATTGAAGAATCAGAGTTGTATTGCAGGGAGCCATGTAGAAATA
>NW_015659953.1:289728-305009 GCF_001515625.1 Sinocyclocheilus rhinocerous | reverse complement strand
CATCAGTGGTTCCCAAACTGGGCGGCGCAGAGCTATGACAAGGGGGGCGCGGCAAGGCTGAGGGATAGTGTACAGTCAGCAGATTATTTTGCAAAAGAAACCTCTGCAGGGTGATAAATACTACACTGCGTAATTTTCCCGCTTATCATGTGGCCACTTGCCTGGTAAGTAAATAATTTAACGCAAAATATTAATTTGACATTTTAATGACCCTCAACATGACTCTCAGTACCCGCTTGAGCGCTCCGTTATCAGTTGTAGTAGTTGTGGTTGTATCAATAACAGACCACTAGATGGCGTGATTGAAGAATCAGAGTTGTATTGCAGGGAGCCATGTAGAAATATAAATGAACGATGTGGTTCTGCTCTAAGCATGAAAGTTACAAGTTTGTGAAAGGACTTCCAGTGCCAGGTAAACGTAAAGCAGATGATGAATATACTAAAGATTCACAAATACCAAAACAACGTGTCTACACCAGATGCGAGCGGCACGATGTGACAAAAGCAAATAGAACCGTTAGGTTACTGACGTAACCCTGGTTCTCTGATAACATGAAGTGAGGTATCGCACTATAGGAACGCCTCAAGCGTGACCGATCGCGGAAGCGCCAATAACACCACGTCTGCCAACTATGGCAGACCAATCGCTGCAGTGATCAGGGAGTCCCGCCTACCTGTATATAAACCGCAGCTACCTGCCGTTTCGTCATACTCCGTATATCTCTTTTGCTCTTACAAAGTGTGCAGGTTCTCTGAACATACGTATACAGAGCTTGAACTGGACATAAACTGTGTAACCTCTCCTTCTCTGGGGATGAAAAAGGTGGTGGATGAAAAGCTAGCAGGTCCACTGATTAAACTGCACCAGTGTGATCAAACATTTTAAGCACAAACGCCGGGTTAGGTCTAAAAGTTACTTTTCAACCCCCCGGAGCGAACATCATACATGAGGAGTGAACTGATAAAGCATGTAGCTCACTCACCCTTTTTGCTGTAGTGAGAGCAAGTAACAGAGCCATCTTAAAAGCGAGCAGCTTCAAGGCAGTGTTATCAATGGGTTCAAAAGGGGCTTTTGAGAGCGCGTTCAGAACTACGGACAACTCCCAAGGCGGGACCAGCGGCTTCGATACTGGGTGTAGCCTACGTGCCCCTCTCATAAATCGACAGACGAGAGGGTGTTGGCCAATAGTACCCACGTTAAGACCAACATGACATGCCGAGCGGACAGATAAACCTTAACTGTAGAGAAGGCTCTGCCCTTATCCAGAAGGTCCTGCAGGAAGCACAGCACATCCGAAACTGAACACAGGAAAGGAACAATGTTTCTATCGGCGCACCATCCCTCAAACACCCTCCATTTGAGATTATATAAAGAACATGTCGAGGCAGCCTTCGCGTTCTGAATTGTGACTATCACTTTCGGAGGTAACCCAGCTGCATTCAGATTTAGCCTCTCATGGGCCAGGCCCAGAGAGCTAGTTTCTGAGGGGAGGGGTGAAAAATTACCCTCTGTGCTTGTGAGAGGAGATCCCTGCATGCTGGTAACGGCCATGGCTGGTCGTAGATCAGTTGCACAATCTCCGCAACCCACAGTCTCCCCGGCCAGTATAGCGCGATCAGAATCATTACGTTTGCATTGCCAAACCCTCCGTAGTGTCGGCTCGATCAGGCTCAATTGAGGGAACGCGTACAGTAACACGCCTGGCCACTCGTGGGCTGGAGCATCCACACCCAACAGTGCATCGTCGCCGGCCAGAGAGAAGAACAGGAGACATTGCGCGTCTTCGCGCGATGCGAAGAGATCTACAGCGGCCCGGCCAAATCTCTGCCAGACAATGAGGATCACTTGGGGGTGGAGTCTCCACTCCCCGTACAGAGGATTCCCTCTGGACCGTAAATCTGCTCCCCTGTTCATTATTCCTGGAACATGTGTCACGTGTAATGACAGGAGGGTCCTGCTGCTCCACATAATCAGTTATTTCGCTAACAAGTGAAGCTTGTGAGAACGAACTCCTCCCTGCCGATTTATGTAGGCTATCACCGTTGTATTGTCCGTCCTGACCAATACATGATGATTCTTGAGAAAATGCACAACATTTCTCAGAGCTAGTAACACTGTTAGTAGTTCTAGAAAATGTATGTGCTTCTCTCTCAGTGCAGGAGACCAAACTCCTCTCACTGTTCTGCCCTCGAACACCACCCCCCAGCCCGTGAGAGATGGATTTGAGAGAACACCTGAGAAGAGATGATGCCAACCCCTCATAGGACCTCAGATGATGCCAACCCTGAAACAACATACAGAACTACCACATTTTGCTATAAGTTTGATTGCATCATATAATAATTGCTGTTAATAGTGTTCATCGTCTGTTTGATTACGTCTTTAATTGATTTTTCCGTACATTTCTGCCATATGTACATTGACTGACAGTCACCACTGATAAGCTACCACTAAATATTGTAGAAACTTAATTTGCTGTAAAGTTGCTTTGCAATGATTTGTATCGTGAAAAGCGCTGTACAAATAAACTTGAATTTGTCGTCACTACTTTCCTTAACATAACAGGACCCGGAGGGCATCCTGTCCTGAGAAAAGACGGGGCTCTCCAATGACGAAGAGCGCTCATGCATTCTGGTGAGACGCGCACTCTGGGGCTGAGCATAACAGGACCCAGTAGGCATCCTGTCCTGAGAAAAGGCGGGGCTCTCCAATGACGAAGAGCGTTCATGCATTCTGGTGAGACACGCACTCTGCGGCTGAGACGGCTCTTGGGGCGAATGCCCTGTGACGCTGTCCAGTTCTGAAAATCCCTCATTCGCAGCAGTCCCAGGGGAACCACTGACACTGTCGAGGCCATCAGACCCAGTAGCCGAAGACACATTCTGAAAGAGACTGATCTGCCTCGTTGAAAAAAGGAGAGGCAGCTGTGAAATGTCTTGATGCGATCCTCTGATAGGAAAGCTCGAAACATCACTGAATTCAACTTGAGACCCAAGTAGACTATTTCCTGTGCAGGAGTTAGACAACTCTTCGTCTGGTTTATCTTGAAACCTAATCTCTCCGGATGCGTCACTAGTGTGTACTGTGAAGAGTGGGGCGGGGCCGAGAGCCGTGGGAACGGAGCGAGGCCGGTGGAGTAAGTGATAATGCACGATACCTGCGCCACTCACAGAGTCCCACGGAGGAGCTCTGGAAGGATAAAAGGAGGAGTGACGACAGTGCAAGACGAGAGAGGACCAGGCCTGGACTTTATTTTGTGTTTGTTTATTTTATTGTTATATTATGTTTGAATGTTCGCCGGTTCCCGCCTCCTTCTTCCCAAACTACAAACTGCGTTACATTGGTGCCGAAACCCGGGAGGAAGGAGGGACACACTGCCAGAGATCCCTCGCCAGGGCAGTCTGCAGCCATGGACGCTCGAGGCGGTGGGCTGGAATGAGTTGCCTGGGGGTCGGACGAACTCGCTGCTGGCTGCCTGGACTGTGGAGGGACGTGAGGGAGAGGAGGAGTCGCCGCCGTTCGCCTGAGGCCGGAGCCTGCTGCCGTCCGCCATGATGGGGAGGAGCAGGGAACGGGGGACTCCTGCCTGCTGCCCGAACCCGGAGGAGCCGTCGCCGTCCACCGGGCGGCGGAGGACTGTCGGGCCGTCCACCGAGGGCTATCCAGTGGCGCCACCAGGCATCAATAGGGGCATCTAAAAACTCCACCTTCTCTTTGTCAGAGAGGCCTGACAAACCCAGCCATAGCGATCTCTCTCTCTCCCACAACCGGTAAGCCCATACTCCGACTGCAGATTTGAACTGCTATGCGGGACGTGCACAGGTTTAAATCTGCGATGACACATTTCCTCCCAGAGCGCTGGGTTGGGAGATCTGGAGTCCAGCTGACGCCCCATCTCCTCAAATAACTCTGCTTGATAGGCAGTAAGGAGGGACGTTGCGTTCAAAGCACAAACGGCCAGTGCGGAGCAGGGAACGGGGGACTCCTGCCTGCTGCCCGAACCCGGAGGAGCCGTCGCCGTCCACCGGGCGGCGGAGGACTGTCGGGCCGTCCACCGAGGGCTATCCAGTGGCGCCACCAGGCATCAATAGGGGCATCCAAAAACTCCACCTTCTCTTTGTCAGAGAGGCCTGACAAACCCAGCCATAGCGATCTCTCTCTCTCCCACAACCGGTAAGCCCATACTCCGACTGCAGATTTGAACTGCTATGCGGGACGTGCACAGGTTTAAATCTGCGATGACACATTTCCTCCCAGAGCGCTGGGTTGGGAGATCTGGAGTCCAGCTGACGCCCCATCTCCTCAAATAACTCCGCTTGATAGGCAGTAAGGAGGGACGTTGCGTTCAAAGCACGAACGGCCAGTGCAGATGATTTATAGATCTTTTGAAAAACAGAGGCGGCGAAGCGCTCCGTTTTCCCTGGCAGTGAGGCTCCGGTTGAAGAGAGTGCTGCCCTGCGACTTGGGTGCAAATGATTAGCCACAGATGATTCAACATGGGGAGGATCTGTACTACATCGATGTTTCCTGTCGGCTCAATTTTTGAGTGGACTTTGCTGTTCCCATTCGCATGAACGGTATACGAGTGGAGCGACTGAGCGGAGCACACACACGCATAGAGCGGGATTATACGCAGAGCGTCACACAACGTGAAAATGAAACCTGAGCGGTGAACTAATTTTCGGCAGCCGAAATTTCGGTGCATCTCTAATTATTGGCGACATCAGAAATGGATATTATATAATAGATGCTTTTTTTTAACATTTTAGCAATTTTAAAATATTAAAACATGATTTTTTTACACGGCACCCCTGCTCTCGAGAGACGGCACCCCGGTTGGGAAACACTGCTCTAAACTCACAACTAAATGTAATAATTCTTGAAAAAATGAGGAATCACCCTCAGTGGGTGCATATACAGACATAAAAACATATTTAGTATTATTTAGGGAAACAACAAGTGATTCGGCCTTCTGTATCATTACCGGATCTTATAATTGAAAAACCAATATTACGCTTAGACACTATCAGCACCCCTTTAGTTTTGTTGACAGCTGAAGAGGAAGAGATCACTTTAAAGTATTTATTTTGGAAGCGATGCACGTCCGCTGATTTCAAATGAGACTCTTGTATAAGGGCAATAGAGACCTTTTTGCATCGTAGGTAATCTAAGCATTTGGTTCGCTTAATAGGGCTATTTAACCCATTAACGTTCCATGATAAAATATTTATAGCCATATATTAAAAAGAAAAAGCACTCCACTTCAACCAGAACTAATGCGGGAGGACCATAAAGTAATCCCCCGGAAAGATAACGGTGATAAGAACATATGCATATACAAAGGCATCTAGGCAAACAAATATATAGGCCTACACTAGACCGAAAAACTTACGTGGGCAGTCCCGGGCATAGAACAAAAAAACAAAAACAAGAACATTAACAAAATGGGCAGTAAGCAAAGAGTTAGAACACACTCTTCTACCTGCTCTCAAAGTCTTTGGATACGCGGCCAACCTAGCAGTCCGGCTCGTCCGTCAACATCTGACCCAGTCATTTTTCAGATGAAGAGACAATCAAATTTTCTTAGCAAGGTCCTTCATAGGAACTGCAGATTCATCCTCGTTCACCTCGGATTCTCGAAACGTAACCGCTACAGCTTTATTCAGAGAAGACTTTGTGGCGGGATCCAGATTGAGAGCGAACTTTTCAACCTCCGCCGGTGTCTCGAGAAGAGAAATCTTCCCTCGGTGAGTAACTTTCACTACCACGGGGTAGACCAAAAAGGATGATATCCCCAGCTAAGTTAGCTTCCTCCTCGCCAATGCCATCTCTCTCCTCTTAGATGCCGTGTGGGTACTATAGTCTGAGAAGAAAAGCAGCGGCGCTCCCATATGAAGAATTTGTCCAGCGGTTCAGGCTCCATTCAGGATTGCATTCCGGTCTGGATAACGCAGCATCTTGAAGATGAGCGTACGAGGGGTTGATTTCGAACGTTCACCGCTATAAATACGGTGGGTTCTTTCTATCTCCACTACTTTGCCAGCAAGAGAGGGAATCCATTTAGGAAGATGATTCTGTATAAATCCCAGAGGGTCATCTCCTTCTACCCCCTCTTTCAGCCCCACTAGACGGATATTGGACTGGCGGCTTTTGTCTTCGATTCTCGCCAACTTTTCCTGAAGGGAGTCCACTGCTTTTGTAGCTCCGTTAGAACAGTCCAAAACTAACCAAATGTTGATAGTTTTCCTGAGAAAAAACTGATTAAGGATACCGAGTCAGGGAGCAATCGAACTACACCGCCAGTGCTAACGGTGGGACACGTGATCTTGTTTACTGTGTTTAAAAAAAAAAAAAAATGTAGCCTTGGTGAGCATAAGAGACTTTAATCTTATAACTAAATAAAAAATAAAATAAAAAAGAGGGGGTGGGGCTTGAAAATATTTTTCTCTACAAAAGGGAGGCCCGGCAGAAAAAGTTTGGGAACCACTGGCCTACTCAAACACGCAAACAGTGGAAAAACAATGGCACAATAAAAAAAAGGCTTTTCAGGTCTATGTCCAATCCCTCACTAGTTATATAAGGTTAAAATATTTTGCCTGTAATGTTTTTTTTTCTCATATCGCAATATAATATAAATATCGCCTGGACAGTGTAAAATATCGTGATATGAATTTTAGCTCATATCGCCCACCCCTAGTATCTGGCTCCCTCTCCTGAATGACCTCAAGCCACATGTACTGCCTCAGGGCATAGCTAATTCACCTTGAATGTAATCATATGATGGTGGGCTGGTGACTCTGGTAAACACACGTGGACTGTTGTGGCAGGTCTGATGACCAAAGTCTGTCTTTTGATGAGCATTTTAAGGGATAGTTTACCCAAAAATAGGAATTCTGTCATTTACTCAATGTCACGTCATTCCAAACCTATATGCCTTTACCTTTTTGCTGTGGAACACAAAAATCTTCATGCGACTTTCTGTAAGACAAGAACTCTTATTTAATTGTCTGCCATTTTATTCCTTAAATCATGCTATGACTTACAAAATGAGTCATGTGGAGTATTTTTGGGAGGTTAGGGGGGAGTCACATGAAGTACTTTTATAGTGTGTGCTTTTTTTGTATGTGTGTGGTTTTTTTTTTTAGATTTATTTTTGGCGTTTTTGCCTTTATTTTGATAGGGCAGTAGAGTAATTACAAGAAACAAAATGGGAGAGAGAGAGAGAGAGAGGGGGCGGGATCAGGAAAGGTCCACGAGCCGGGACTCGGTGCGCTGCACATAAGGCTATTGGCACCGACGTGTTTTAGTTTTTAAGGGGATTCTTTTTCTTAGAGCTTGAGAGCCTGTGGTCATAATTTATTGTTGTTCAGAAAAAAAATAGTCATATAGAGTACTTTTATGGTGTTTTTGTTTTGTGACTATAAACTGTAGTTAAAATTTGGAATGACATGAGTGAGTAAATAATGACAGAATGTTCATTTTTGAATAGCCTACTCCTTTAATATGAAATAAGGCCTGCCTTGGTCAGATTTTAACTCTAGAATACTCCCAGTAAACCCTTCTCTCATACAGTATCTCACAGAAGTGAGTACACCCCTCACATTTTTGTAAATATTTTATTATATCTTTTCATGTGACAACACTGAAGAAATGACACTTTGCTACAATGTAAAGTGGTGATTGAGTTATTTTGAGCGGACAGCAAATTTACACTGTTATACAAGCTGTACACTCACTACTTTACATTGTAGAAAAGTGTCATTTCTTCAGTGTTGTCACATGAAAAGATATAATAAAATATTTACAAAAATGTGAGGGGTGTATTCACTTCTGTGAGATACTGTATATAAAGAAACATGTATGTTCCTTGACTGTTTACAGTTCATAGTCCCTTGAAGTGATTAGAATTTCAACGCTCAGACAGCGAAAGCAAGCGTTTCAAGATTATCAAGGTTCCTGACGTATATGATGAGGTCATAGGACACTGCGATTGTTCCAGGTACTTAGTCAGCTGGTGAAGTGACAGAATCATGTGTTGACATCCTAATCGAACCAGTCTGACGGGGAAAACCCACTCTGCACTTTAAGTTCTAAAGAATGGAAGCACAGTTTATGCTGATCACTTTTTATTCTTATTTTTGTGTTTGCAACAGGCGTCTTTGCCAAATGGTCACTCAGTGCCGCCATTCCTTGGGTGAGTATATGTTTACAGAATTAATTACCAGTATTACTACAGTGCACTAGCATTTAACCCGTTCTCTGCAATCACAATGCCTGTTTCCCTCATCAGGGGTGGGAATCCATTTGCCACAGTCAAACTACGGCCCACCATGACAAATGACAGATCTGCACCAAACATATGATGAGACTGCATGCCGCCCCTGCCCTGATGTGATGTTGTGTCTCAGAGGTTTTGCCTATATTGATGCATTGCAGATATGGCAGAGGAACCAAATGAAAGGGTTCTGTTACATCATCAATTTTAATCCTTAAAGTTTCTAAAAATGAAAACCAGCAGATTAAAATGTACAGGAGGCATTATTTATAAGAATTTTAGACTTTGATTAAATTATTTAAATTGTAACTGGATTCATACACTTGAGTTTCCAAGAGAATGCACAGCACCAAACAGGCTCTTGAATAGCTATTTTCTGACCATATTGGTCCTCTGTGTCTGGGGCCTTTAAAGGTAAACCAAAATCACAAATGTATATTTTAAGGTTTGAGTACTGCAGCCCCTATTTAGAAACATGTCGCATAACCAGATCATATTTCATTTCAAAATCCAGTGAAGTAGTGTGAGGTTTGCCAGTTGCCAAAGTGTTCTGGGTTAGTATGGATTAAATGTAGCCTTTTTTTGTTATACAGTATCATAGTTTCATTGTTTTAAAACGCTGATGTATTCCTTATCCTTAACACCTTTTTCATGTTTAAAGGAGGACCATGTAAAGACACTTAGTTGAATTGTTTATTCCTCATGTTAAAGATGAGTGCAATGTGTGGTGATAACATTCTTACTAGCTGCACAGTTGAATGTTGGCTTTTTTGGCTTTAACTGGACATCAGATCAAACTCATGAGCATTCTTCACTATGTAAGAGAAATCCTTGGGTCCTAGCTAAATACAAGATTTTTTTTTTTTTTTTTAATGAAGTCTTGTAAAGTTGTGTACATGTTATGCCTTTGCAAGCATGTTATCATGTAGGGGAAACGGTGTATTCTTTCATACTTTTTTTCTTTTTGTGTTGTTTTATTGATTCATTGCCCCTTTTCTTTTCATACCACATTACTCCGAAATAAAGATATATATGTCTATTTGAAATGTGTTGGATATTATTTTACCATTGTTCTGTTATATTTTCTCTGATAATACTATTCTCAGTAGTAGCTTAGTTGTCCTGTTCCTTGAAGAATAAAGGTGAATAATTATTCTGTCCTGATTATGAATTTTTAATTTTCTAACACATTGGATGTTTCTCTTAATCAGACCTTCACCTACAGAAAAATATCCACACTTTGATGTTTTGTATTTTTCTCTTTTACCTCAAAACTTCACCAAAAAGGCATGAGAATGCAGTTAATATAATCACAATATAACAGGAACATAGTCTCTGACAGATTTTATTAAGCAATCCATAGTCTTCCGTTTAAAGATACAGTACACGACTACAGAATGGTGCAACAAAAGTAATTATCCTATATGGGTGGTGCTCAGTGCAAAAAAGTTTAAAGTTTTAAGACCTCCACACTTTTGGAAAAAAAGGAATGTTGCAAAATGCTTCGATTTTGGAATGTTTTTTTCTCTCTTTAATGTTTAAAATTAATTGTTATTTGAGGGTGTATTTATATATAGAGAGATGGAAAGAGAGATTTTAATAGTAATAATAATAATATAATGTAACAGAAGTGCTAATAATATATATTCGTGTTAACATTAGAGGTTTAACGGAAAGAAAATATGAAGATGGGGTGTGTGGGGGCACCATAGTAACAACCTCTACCATCACATTATGTTTTAACCTTTATACAGTCTATGGTTTTAATGAGTTATTGGCGCCCCTTGCCGGGCCGATAAGCTATTGCTGCCAATGCAGCAATCCTGCAACTTCCTGTTTGAGATCTCTGTGTTGTCAATATCGTGCAATTCACAAGATTTCGCAAAGCCGAATAGTCTCAAAATGACAACATAAGCTAGTGCTTACAACCTTGACACAGATTAGGTATGTAAGTAACGCTGGCTACAGTTGATATATATCTATAAGTTACTGAGGATGCATAAACTGCCATGATTTTTACCTTCCTGTTGTAATGGACATGCACCTGTCACTGCGGAAGACAGGCAGCTGCAGTCATTCATTTCAAAATGTTTCTCTTCTTACTGTATCATAGTCGTATTCCAGTTTTTTGCAGATAACAAGCTATTGTCAAGTACTCTAACGTTACAGGCGTATTTCTTATGTGCTGTCATTGCTAGCTAGCGTGCTATCCGGCATTACCTGCTTCAACACACAAGCGTTCAACAACAACAACATGCATTCTCAAAATATATATGTTGCTTTAGTAACGTTTTTAACATTTTGAACTTCACTAATAAAAAAGGTACAAAAAAATACAACGGTATTACCAGTATTGTTTTTTATGTTTTTGTTTTTTTGTTTGTTTGTTTTTACATAAATGGTACGTTACTCCCAATTTTTATTTTTACCATAGTATCTGCCATAGTAATTACTACTTACTTACTCAAACTATTAATATGATGGCATTTTGTGAAGTACCTTGCAGTGCTGCTATGTTGATAATAGTAATTAAAGGGGTCATATGATGTTGCTAAAAAGAACATTATTTTGTGTATTTGCTGTAATGAAATGTGTTTATGCGGTTTCAGGTTCAAAAAACACATTATTTTCCACATACTGTACATTATTGTCTCTCCTCTATGCCCCGCCTTAATGAAATGCGTCGATTTTTACAAAGCTCATCGGTCTGAAAAGCAAGGTGTGCTCTGATTGGCCAGCTATCCAGTGCGTTGTGATTGGCCGAATACCTCAAGTGTGTAACGGAAATGTTACCATATTGTGATGCCCTGTCCGGCCAGAGCGACAAGACAAAAACATTAAAACCCATTATAAACGAGGCATTTGTTGCATCCAGTGGGGACATAATTACGGATTATAATGACATATACTGTCTTTTTACGCATTGCATCGTGCCGTGTAAACATAAAACCATGTCTGCATTTGTGATCGGAGAAATTACAAACAACAAGCGCTACTCTACACTGCTCAAAACTCGCGTTTGAATTGTCAGTGACAAATTCTTTAATATAAAAAAAACGTAATTTCAGTCTGTGAGTCAGAACAGCCGGAATTGTAGTCTACTCTACCAGGATCAGGAAACAGTCCTCCATAAAATGTGCTGCACACATCTGAATATTTGGGTTGAACTGTTCTGGAACGGTGTTGTAAATACAACTTAACCACTGATTTCTAGTCCTCTTTTGGAAGGCCAAACAAAGTAGTTTCACTTTCACAACGAAACACACAGCGGGCTAGAGTGAGGAACGGCCGGCGGGCTAGAGAACGGTGCGGCCGGTGGGCTTGAGTGAGCGGCGGCGGGCTAGAGTGATCGGAGGCATTGAGACTTTAGTCTTTGCAACTTTACAGATCTTCTTTATGCACCAAGAGCTTGTATCACTTCAAAGAGAAAGGAAAAATTGAAATCGCATCATATGACCCCTTTAAATATAGTAATCATTCAGTACCATGGCATTATAATCTCATACTGTAACATGCTTAAACATGGTACCACCACAGTAGTGTTTTGTAAGGGTAGTCTGTGATTTATTTGGAGCTTTTTGGTGTATTGCTGAGATCATGGGTTTCAGTTATAGCTTAGAAGGCAACAAAATAGCAGTTGTCAACAGGTCAGCACTGTTTTGGCAACATGAGGAACAGTAATGAGAATCAGCTGACTGCAGATCTGCTATCAAAGCAGAGAAAAGAGTAGGCAGGAAATTCTGCTTCATTTGAGAGCAATTCACTTTGTGTCCTTGTTTGCTTCTAAACACTTTTTGTAGCCATAAACTGATGCTGAGGTGTTTGTTTATCTGCAGATTTCTGTGTTTTGTCTTTTGCAGCAGGGTGCATCATGCCGAGCTCCCTCCTGTGGGCTGTTGATGTGTACGGGAGGGTTTATAGCCTTTCGACAGCGGGACAGCAGTGGGAGCATTGTCGCGATGCCCACTTGGAGTTCAAGCGTGTTACGGCTATACAGCAGTGCTGCTGGAGCATTGCCTGTGACCACCAAATCTATCTGTACGTCCATGCCAGTGATGTGCCCATCCGCTACCAAGAGGAGACATATGAAAACCAGGTGTGCTCAATAGTAATATACAGACTGTTAAAAGTATTTGGAAAAAATCCAGCAAATCATTGTTATGGGGTTCAACCAACAAGCAGAAAAAATATATACAGGAAATTATATCAAAGAGAGGGCCCATGCAGACCATCATTACTGTGTGTTTGGGCTAATAAGTCTTTTAAATATCTGATAATTTGGCCTTTTCAGTTCAGGTTTTACAGTGTCATGTGGTGTTACTCCATAAAAACACAATAATATTAATGAATTAATAATTAATGATACATTTATATGCTATTATTCAAAAGTTTGAAGTTTGGCATGTGCAAACATTTTTAAATGATAAGAATGTAAAAATTAAGTCTATTATGCTTACAAGGGCTTTATTTGTTTGATCAAAATACAGTTATTTTTACATTTTAAAATAACAGTTTTTAATTTGACTTTATTTCCTTTAAGAATGTATTCCTGTGATGGCAAAGCTGAATTTTCAGCAGCAATTACTCCAGTCTTCAGTGCCACATCATCCTTCATAAATCAATCTAATATGCTCATATTTGGTGCTCAAGTAAAATTTCTTATACAGCTGTGCTGCCAAATAATTTTGTGGAAACTGATATATTCTTTTTTTTTCAGGATTCTTTGATGAATCCATTTATTTGAAATAGAAATCTTTTGTACCGTTATAAATGTCTTTACTGTCACTTTTGACCAATTTAATGTGTCCTTGCTTAAAAAAATTCTCCACATCACAAACTGTCAAACACATCTTACCAGCAAACATACACTTGCTCATGTCTTTCTCTCTGCTCTCAGAGGCAGAAAGTCTCCAAACTCATCCTTTCCAATCATCCTACTACTTGTCCGCTTGATCCTATTCCATCTCATCTCCTTCAAGCCATTTCTCCTTCAGTTGTACCTGCACTCACTCACATCATTAACACATCCCTTCAACACTGGGGTCTTTCCCTCAGCATTTAAACAAGGTCGGATAACCTCTTAATCATAAACAACCTCGGATCACTACTTAAAAAACCCACTCTTAACCCAGCACTTTTAGAAAACTACAAATCAATATCCCTTCTTACCTTCATTGTAAAAACACTTGAACGAGTTGGGTTCAACCAAGTCTCGGGCTTTCTCACACAGAACAACCTTCTGGACAGCAACCAGTCTGGCTTCAGAATTGGACATTCAATCGAGACTGCCCTGCTCTTGGTTGCTGAAGCCCTAAGACTGGCAAGAGCGGCTTCCAAATCTTCAATACTTATCTTGCTGGATCTGTCCAGCACGGTGCTTTTGACACAGTTAACCACCAGATCCTCCTGTCAAACCTCATGGCAAAGGGCATCTCAGGAACTGCACTCCAGTGAATCGAGTCTTACCTCTCAGATAGGTCCTTCAAGGTATCTTGGAAGGGTGAGGTGTCCAAGTTACAACATCTAGCTACTGGGGTGCCTCAGGGCTCAGTTCTTGGACCACTTCTCTATCTACATGGCATCACTAGGTTCTGTCATTCAGAAACATGGCTTTTCATATCACTGCTATGCTGATGACACTCAACTCTACCTCTCATTCCATCCTGAATTTCACAGACCACATTGCTAAAACTGCCCGGTCCTGCAGATTCGTTATCATTAGGAAGACCATGCCCTTTCTATCAGGACATGCTACACAACTCCTTGATCAAGCTCTTTTTTTGTCCAGGCTGGATTATTGCAACGCTCTCTCGGCAGGTCTTCCAGCCAGTTCTATCAAACTTCTGTAACTAATCAAGAATGCGGCAGCAAGAGTAGTTTTTAACGAGCCGAAAAGAACTCATGTCACACCTCTGTTCATCAACTTGCACTGGCTACCAATAGCTGCTCGCATAAAATTCATGGCATTGATGTTTGCCTACAAAACAACCAATGGATCTGCACCACTTTACCTAAATTCACTACTTCTGACTTATGTGCCCTCCAGAAGCTTGCGTTTTGCAAGTGAACGGTGCTTTGTAGTGCCATCCCAAAGAGGCACAAAATCACTTTCACGGACTTTACTTTAACTGTTCCCTGCTGGTGGAATGGCCTGCCCAACTTGATCCGAGCAGCTGAGTCTTTAGCCATCTTCAAGAAACGTCTAAGACACATCTCTTCTATTTACATTTGACCCTTTATCACTAGAACTCTCTATTCTATTTCTATTCTATCTTATTTATACTTATTTAATTAAAAAAAACTAACACTAGCGTTCTCTATTCTTTTTCTATACTATCTACTTGTTTTCTTTTTAATTATTATAAAAATAATAATAACTGGACCCTTTAACACTATCTCTTTCTATCTACTTTTTATTATTTTTATTTATTATAAAAATAAAAACCTTGCTATGTGTACTGTGTTAGCGACCCCTAGTGGTGACATGTCTATATTTAAGCAGAGCATGTGTTGTTCAGCCATTATGTGGTGAGGTGTTTGAGAGGGCACACAGACGATACCAATCTACATCCACACTCCATTTATTCTTGCTCTTTTGTTGTTTTGATTGCTTCTGTTGCCCTCATTTGTAAAGTTGCTTTATATATATATAACCTTATTATTAATATTATTATTTTTATAAATATTAGCATTTATTTACTCACATGTATTCAAGGTGTATGAAAATAAGTTATAAGTATTCATTGCAACATGAATACAAAGAGTACATGCTAAAAACTTTGCACATGTGATTGAAACTAGATTTTATCATAAACACTATTATTTTTCGTTAACCCTAGAGCATTTGTTATCAAATGAGACTCACTTTTGTGTTTCCTGTTCCTTGACAGAGATGGAACCCTGTAGATGGCTTCTCGGACCGGCTGTTGCCGAGTGACCGCTGGCAGTGGAGTGATGTCACAGGGCTGAAGCACCAGCCTCTGGGTGACTTTCAGCTGCACTCTG
>NW_015659953.1:272784-289398 GCF_001515625.1 Sinocyclocheilus rhinocerous | reverse complement strand
CATGTCTATATTTAAGCACAGCATGTGTTGTTCAGCCATTATGTGGTGAGGTGTTTGAGAGGGCACACAGACGATACCAATCTACATCCACACTTCATTTATTCTTGCTCTTTTGTTGTTTTGATTGCTTCTGTTGCCCTCATTTGTAAAGTTGCTTTGGCTTCTCGGACCGGCTGTTGCCGAGTGACCGCTGGCAGTGGAGTGATGTCACAGGGCTGAAGCACCAGCCTCTGGGTGACTTTCAGCTGCCCTCTGAGAACTGGGAGTGGGAGGCGGACTGGTATGTGGATGAAAACTTTGGAGGGGAGCCCACAGAGAAAGGGGTCTGTATTGACATCTTTAAAATCACGAAAAAAAGTTATTTCACAGCTTACACTTGCTTTAAGCCATAGCTGATCTTCTGTGTGTTTTTAGGGATGGACATATGCCATTGATTTTCCAGCCACTTACACAAAAGACAAAAAATGGAACTCTTGCGTGCGTCGCCGCAGATGGATACGATACAGAAGGTACAAGGCACAGGAAACTTGGGTCAAGGTCTGTACCAGCACAAAGGACTTATCATAAGTGTTTCTCTTTAATGTTGATGGAAAAACTTATGTGTCCTTGAATTTTATATGTGAGAGCAGATCCCCTTAGAGCAGACTGGATCTCTTCCTGACCCGTTTAATGACATCACTTGTGGTGGTTGGGAGATCACTGAGGAGCCTAGAGGGTGTTTGTCACTGTGGGCGGTCTCTCTGCAGGGAAAGGTCAGAACTCAGTTTGTTCCAGCCTTACATACAGTGTCCAACAACACCGCATGCTTTTATAATTCATACATTTTTCAGTTCTTACAAAGCTATACAGAGTGTATGAATCCTTGGGTTCTTAGAACTCAAATGAATTTCCATTTATCGACAAGAAGATCCATTTTTTTTACTTTCGAGCAGGTGTGGTTCCGGTGTGGCATCAACCACCATAATCCCGAGGGCTCCTTTTGGGAGTAGGTGCCAGTACCAGGGGAGGTTGTGCAGATCAGCTGCGGCCCGGGTGACCTGGTGTGGGCTGTCCTGTGGGAGGGTGATCTGCTGGTCAGAGAGGGCATTGGCAGAGACTGCCTGAAGGGTGAGTGTAGTGGTTCAGTACACACACAAAAAAAAAAAAAAATTGGGGTAGATGATAGACATTCGATAATATTGATCACAGGGTCATCATGGGTCACGGTGGAGTCGCCGGACACTGGAGTGGCTGCTGCACACGTAGCTGTTGGTGTGAATGTAGTGTGGGCTGTCACTAAAGATCATAAAGTAAGTCATATTTTAATTAATATAATTTTACACTTAAACATACAGTGGAGTCCAAAACCTGAGACCACTAATAAAAATGCTTCTATTCCAATTTATTAATATTTTTGTAATACAAGTTATATTATAATTCATAATATATTGCCTATATTAGAATATAGAATATATACACTACTGTTCAAAAGTCTGAGGTCAGTAAAAAATAAAAAATAAAATTTTTGATAGAAATAAATACATTTGATTATCTAAGTTGCATAAAATTGATCAAAAGTGACACTAAAGTCTTTTTCATTGTTACAAAAGATTTCTATTTCAAATAAATGCTGTCTGCCTTTTGAATGTTCTATTCATCAGAGAATCCTAAAATGAAAAATGTGTCAGGCAACACAACTGATTCAAGATAATAATAAGAAATGTCGGTAGCACTTTATTTTACAGTACGTGTACTTCCCTGGTACATACATGGCAAATATCTTGTACCTACACTACTGTTAAATACAGCCATGTGTCTTATTTGTTACCATGTACATACACTTCAGGTAAGCACTTTGTGTTACCATTCATTTGCCTGTAGGTACAAGATATTTGCCATGTATGTACCAGGGAAGTACACGTACTGTAAAATAAAACAGTATTTTACAATATTATTGTTTTAACTGTATTTTTGATTAGATAAATCCAGCATTGATGAGCATAAGAGACTTCTTTAAAAAAAACATTTAAAAAATCTTACCAACCCCAAACTTTTGAACCGATATGTACTTTTTTTATTATTGTTACTTAGCTTGTTTTTCCACATCTCTTTATTTCTAATAGGTCTGGTTTAGACGGGGTGTGAATTCTCATAATCCTTGTGGTTCAGGTTGGATAGGTATGGTTGGAGAGATGGCCATGATCAACGTGGGTCTCAATGACCAGGTCAGAGATTAGTAATGTTTCCTCTCATTAATTCCTGTCTCTGATTTTACATTGAATAACTGTACTTGTGTGGTACACATTTCAACATAAAAAGCAGAAAACAGCAGAAAAAAGACACTTAAAATCTTTTGAAGGCTTAACCCAGAAACTTTCATATGAATCAATGTATTAATCCATGAGATTATAGGGATGTAACGATGCACCGCGATCCGGTTGAACATCGATACAAATATGTGACGATTCAAATCGGTTGAGATGTTAAACGAATCGCGATACATTTGGGGGTGGGAGGTTATATCAGTGTATCTCTGAGGGGAACTGACTGTCTTTAGAAAAGTTTAGATGGTAATTTCTTTTCATCTTGACTGTTTATAAGCGCAGCGCAGCTTTGTTTACAGCGGTAACAAAGGACTTCACAAAACTAAAGTCAGAGCATTCTGTTTTTGTTTTCAAATTTCAAACTATACAATCTAATTTAGATTAAAACACTGCTCATGCTGCATGTACACAGCATCTTTGTTTGTGATTCAAATGCAGTGGTTGCCTCTAATTTTGAATGGAAAGAGCACAAGCCCTTGTTTATATGAAGAGATTTGTTTTTATTTGATTATTTATTTGATTAGATTTGAGGTTTGTTTTCAAATTTAAATTTAGTTTTGTTATTTGACATTTCAATTTCACAAATAAATGTGCAGCATTTTGTCCAAGCAATAATAAAAGAACACCTTTTCATTAATAATTTGTCTTAAAAATCATGAGAAAATCATATTGTGAAATCAGTTACGTGAATCGTATCGCATCGTGAGTTGAGTGAATCGTTGCATCCCTAATGAGATAAATAAATACAAATATGAAAATGTGGTATAAATGTCATTTTTCTTGTGTGAAACATTATACACAAATGTAAAAATATTGGTGTTAAAATACCATATATTATGCCATATTTATGTATTCATCTAAGAATGTGTTTCTAGTGAGAATGATATGTTCTAAAACCATTTCAGCAGTTATTACACTGAGATCTGTGAAGGTCATGTGATGTGTCTCTGTGCTCAGGTGTGGGCTATTGGTTTTGAAGACCGGGCCGTATATTTCCGCCAGGGTGTGACTGCCAGCGAGCTGAGTGGGAAGGCCTGGAAGGTTGTGTCTGTGCCCAGAGATAGTGAACGTTCCCACTCTAGCGCCAGCGCAAGCAGCCTTCAGAGGTTAGTTAACTTCATGTCACTAGTAGACATTCCTAGTTCAGTTGTGCTAATGTTATTGGTAGACCTTTCTTTAGAGGTTTTATTGCAAATTACATATATTGCCAGTGAAACTAGGATATTAAAAGAATAGAAAGTAACATTCTGTGCTCAGTGCATTCATTAATTTGATTATATACATATAATGAACATAATGTAGACATATGATGGCCGACATGTGCTGCACTCTGACACAATGCGCACTCCTATTGGTTGTCGCTCCTGAAAGTCACACTTAATTTGCAAAAAGTTAAACATTTCTCAACATTGTCATGTTGGACACGCCTACATCCTGTTATGCCTAC
Organism: Sinocyclocheilus rhinocerous; assembly: GCF_001515625.1. NCBI lineage: Eukaryota > Metazoa > Chordata > Actinopteri > Cypriniformes > Cyprinidae > Sinocyclocheilus > Sinocyclocheilus rhinocerous. Next base: position 285,648 of record NW_015659953.1, on the reverse strand, counting down.
ATCCAGCCACTGTCACTCGTCACTCGTCTGACCAGAAATCACTGAATGAACGACAGAAGTCAAATGAATGGGATCAGGTTGTTTTGTCACTGCGTGTGTATGGTTGGCAGTGGGAACAGGGCTTGAAGCATTGATCAGCCTTCATCCCTCAAAAGAACAATAGACCGATTAATTTCTAGAGAAAGGTGTTTCTTTAAAACTGAAAGTAGACTTCAGCAATGCAAGTGGAGTCAATAATTTAGAATCTGAAAAAGACAATGTGGCATAAAAGTATTGTCATATGTGACAGAAATAATATTTATATTTTTTCATTAAATGTTGGGTATTATTAAAAAATTGTTTGCAATGTATTGTCATATGTGACAAATAATATTTTTTTTCATTTAATGATAGTTTTTTTTAGTTGTTATTTAATTTACAATATTAGTTGTTAATTTTAAAGTGTTTTTGCACAATTCAGTGAATTCCAATGCGTTCTTATTAGAGGGGCTAGATAATTGACAATTTCATTAGATGTTCTCTTAGTAGACTGGATTGATGGATACTGAAAGCACTTTGTCATCACAGGTTAACATTTATAACAATTATCGGAAACATGAATAATGTTTTTGATATATCAAATTTTCTTTCAAAAATATAAACATGTCGAAGTGATTCCAAACTTCTGGTGCTGTACATGTTAACAATGTGTGTCTCTACACCTCACAGCGCTGGTTGTTTCTTTGGTGGTGAGGTGCGTCTGCAGTCCCAGGCATCAGTGTTGGGTGATGCAGACCCTGAGACTGAAAGAACCGGGGCTGAAGTGGTCCCAACACCTGAGATGGGAGACGCCCCTAAACCACACATCCCCAAAGTGACCAGTGACAGCTTCATCTCAGAGCTTGTGTCTGACCGTGATGGCCAAATCAGTCGCCGTGACGCCCCCCCAGCTGGCCCATCTATTCCTGAGGAGGATCACACAGAAAAAGAGGTGGAGGACAGGGTTTCCCCAGCACAGGTTCTGTCTCCTAGCCAATCAAGTGGGGTGGATCCTCAATGGAGCAATGTTGACTTAGAGGAAGCCCAGACGCACCTCGCATCTGGACCTGGAGACACAGCTGAAACCAGCAGCCTGTCCTCTGTAGTCACCTATATCCTGGCCCTGGAGGAGCCTTATGGGCCAGATGAGCATCCAAAATGGGCCTGGGTTAGCGGTGGGGGATGTTTGGTTGAGTGTCACACACAGCTCAACTGGTTCAACTCATCTACAGCCACAGGTCAGCCGGGTATCATGCAGGCCTGCATGATGTGTTGAAAGAAAATCGATATTGCGATATGGCGTAGTGCAATTGTCAAGGTTTAATTGATTTAATATATGCTTAACCAGTTTCAAAGTGAAGTGCAGCATTTCTACAGTGCTTCAGCTTCTGAGAACAGCTTGGTTCATTTACTGTGACGCTGATATTATGGGCTCCATGCGTGTCATTGAACACACAGTGCCAAGCTTCAGTATGAAACTGGCAGCGCGTGTTTTTATTTGCTGGCAAACCGTCAAAATAAAAGCTTAATTGTTTTAATGTTTGAAAATGAAGAAATTAGAATATAAATATTAGTATTGTAATTTTACAGTAAAATATTTTTCTTTTCTTTTACTGTGTTCTTTACAATATTATTGCAATACGTTTCTTATTGTTTATTACGTTTAATTTTTTATTTCATAATCACAATAAAAATAATTATTATTTCATAGTCATATTGAATTGGTCAAAAAATTATTTCAGCTTTTTCTTTTTCTTTTTGCACCATTGTAGGAAAGCAAAAATCGCAATGTCACGTATCGTGCAGCCCTATTTACCTTCTGTGTAACTGAATTTGATGATTCGCTTTGTACTTGACTGTGCCAAATGTGATTGTCTCCTCAGCCCTGAACTCCTCCATGCAGGCCATGTCTCCCTCCATTACACCTGCTCAAACGGCAGAATGGCGTAAACAGATATTTGAGCAGCTCAGTCAGCGTTCCAAGAGGGAAATGGAGAATTTCATGCATTATGAGCAGGCCATTGAACAGGTAGTCCTCACACACAAAACAGTTGATCTCATTTGATGTTTTTATCAATACTAACCAGGTTTGTCATTTATCTTTTTTTTTTTTTTTTGGATTATATCCAGATTGTCATTGATATAGCAACAGTAAGTGTTCATATACAAGTGCTCCAAGAGTTAGATCAAAATTCAGAGCAACAGTTACAGTGACAGTGGTCCTCAGCTTGGTAGAACTGAAGAGTTACTAAAAAAAAGTGTCTAATTTGATAACTCACCCTGATTCCTGTTCTTCTCATAGTCTGTGTGGGTGAAGAAGGGCACCATGCAGTGGTGGCGAGACTGGAAACCTCATAAGTGGGTGGATGTTCAGTTTGCACTGGAGCAGTTTTCAGGAGCAGAGGGCAACAAGGATGGGATTCTGTTCATCTACTACACCTTTAATGATGAAAAGAAGGTAACCTCACATCTGTTATGGAATCAGAATTGTAGTTTTGTGGATTTTAATCCATGTTTATTAGTTTGAGGCCATCTAGTAAGGTTAGTGTACTGCTAAAAGTTGATCAAATTCTTTTTTGGCACACATTTATCTTTTCCCTACTGGGAAAATGGACTAAATATTAATTCCACATTATTATACTGTAGCTGGAACCTAATAAAAGTATCTAAATTAACGTTCTTAGAATTGACAGACAGTTGACCCTGAGAGGTCAAGTAAATATCTACAGCGGATCTAAATATTTATAATTAATTATAACTAGTTATGATTAATTATTCATATTTCCCCATGAGCTGATTCGCTACACTAAAATGTACAAGATCTTGATACAAAAAAGTACAAGGCCTTGCTAACCATTTCTGTAGGAAATACACAACTGATCAAAGATTTTATTTTAAGAAATTAATACTTTTATTCAGCAAGGGTGCATTAAATTGATCAAACATGATAGTAAAGATGTATAATTACACTAAAGATTTCTATTTCAAAAATAAATGTTATACTTTTGAACTTTCTGCTCATTAAAGAATCTTGACAAAATGTATCACAGTTTCCACAAAAATATTAAGCACAGACGTTTTTCAACATAATAATAAGGAATGTTTCATGAGCACCAAATCAGCATATTAGAAAAACATAAAAAATAGAAAGTTTTATTAATATATCACAATATTATTGTTTTTGTATTTTTGTCAAATAAAAATAATAGTCAAAATAAATATTAATTATCAAATGAATGCAGCCTTGATGAGCATGAGACTTTTTTTCAAAATAATTGAAAAATCTTACCAACATCAAACTTTTAAATGGTAGTGTATATGAACATAAATCCGTGAAATCTGTGCTTGTAAAGTGATTTTATGTGGTCTAGAATTGACTTATTTGATCAGTTCAACCCGTTTTACCTTTGCTTTGTGTCTTTTCTGTTCTTTCTCTGTCCAGTATCTCCATGTGTTCATTAATGAAGTGACAATCCTGGTGCCAGTACTGAATGACTCCAAACACACATTTGCCATCTATACAGCAGAACGAACCAAACAGAGGTGGCCTATCCGCCTGGCTGCGCCCACAGAGCTGGAGATGCACGACTGGGTGAGGAGAGAACATTAATCATTGATTCTCAACAACTTGCACTGCACTTTGTGATTACCTTGCTGTTTGACTGACAGTTTGTTCATCTTATCAGCTGGCTCTGCTCAGTGTGTCTTGCTGTGACTCTAGAGGTATTCAGGGCCCTCCCTCGAAACAAGCCATCTGGTCGGTCACCTGTAGGGGTGACATCTTTGTGAACGAACCCACAAAAGAACTAGAGGCAATTCCCTACCCTACACCCTGTGATCAGATGTAAGAATCAGATGATTGATTGATTTTTTTTTGTGAACAAGTTTGCTGTAAATAAGTGATTCTTCAGTCAGTGGACCACTTCTGAACCCTTTTTTTTTTTAAACAAGCATCCTACTTAAAGGATGGATTATAGTACCGTCAAACTTTTTTTTAAGTCTTAAAATGTTTAATTTTTTAGCTTGTCCCCCATCCAGATATTTAACTACTCTCAACTTTTTAATAAATTTTTATAGTAAATGTATTAAGTGTTAAAATCAAGCGACGCTACAATGCACTAAGAACACTGTCTCACCAGAACCATTGGGTTTTTCCAAAAACATGTGAAAAATGTAAAAAAATATATAATAATAATAACATGCATCATTACAGTCACACATAACATCAAAAGATCCACAGCATCACACATTATACCAAAATTCACTTGAAAGTTCAAAAAAGACAAAAAGCCTTGTGATAAATGTTTAACATAGATGAAACATAGTTTAAAGAGGTCAATGAACCCCTTATTAAAGAATTACCTTTAAAAGTTTAGTGTTAGTGAGTAAAAACAGTATTAATGTGAAATATTCAGAATAATAATATTATTAATTTAAAATAAGTGTTTTACTAATATATTTTAAAATGTCATTTATGATGGCATACTGTATATATCCTGTGATGGCAAAGCTGAATTTTCTACAGCGATTTCTTCAGTGTTACATGATCCTTCAGAAATGATTGTAATATGCCGATTTGATGCTTTTAAAAAAACATTTCTTATCATTATCAATGTTGAAAACAGCTGTTTTAATATTTTTTGGAAACCAAGATGCATTTTTTCAGGATTCTTAATATAAAGCATTTATAGACAATGTACAGGTCTTTATTTTCACATCCTTACATCCTTATTTTGCATCCTTACTGAATAAAGGTATTGATTTCTTAAAAAAAAAAAAAAAAAATCTTACTGACCCCAAACTTTTGAACAAGTGTATATTCATAAACATTATATTTGTCCATGACTGCTCTGTGAGAAAAACAAAACAAAAATCTTTATCATGGACAGGTTCTGGCGTCAAGTCGGAGGGCATTTGCGTATTATTGAGTCCAACAGTCTTGGTGTGGTGTGGGGGATTGGCTGTGACCACACTGCCTGGGTCCACACAGGAGGCTATGGAGGAGGCTTCTTCCAGGGTAAATGCGTCACCTCTTTCTAAACCAATCAGTGTTTTTCATGTATTTTAATAACATAATGTATTTATCTCACACACACAGGTTTGGCAAGCAGCACAGATAACATCTACACACAGACTGATGTGAAGAGCGTTTATATCTATGAGAACCAGCGCTGGAATCCTGTCACTGGTTACACTAACAGGTTAATACTGAGCATGATGTTTATAATCCAGGAGTGTTCAATATGCTTTCTGCTGTGCCTCACTGTTTCTCCTCCAGGGGTCTCCCTACTGACCGTTACATGTGGAGCGATGCCTCAGGTCTGAAGGAGTGCACTAAAAACAACACAAAACCACCCTCCCCCAACTGGACTTGGGTTTGTGCTGTTATTTATTTCCTCCCAATACATAAAGAACTTGTCACTGAAATTAACTGTGAATGACATCCGGCTGCGTCATAGTTGCAAACCGCTGTATGTGTGCATGCTCCGTAATATTTTGCAGGTGTCAGACTGGACTATTGACTATGCTGTGCCAGGTGGGACAGACAGAGAGGGCTGGCAGTATGCAGCTGACTTTCCTGCGTAAGTTATATTGGTTATTAGCTTTGCCAGTGTATTTTATAACATAAAAAAGCACAATCTTGGAAGTGTGAGACCGAGCTAATGCTTTGATTTTTCTGAATGTATTCACCTTCTAGGTCATACCACGGATATAAAACATTGAAGGACTTTGTCCGCCGCAGACGTTGGGCCAGGTATCTAGCAATTAATATAGGAATATTTTTCATTGTTAGCACCTGTTGACTAATGTAGTTATCTAATATTAACAAACGGGACCTGATTATAAAGTGTTAACAAAATCAATTAAAAAGTACTGTAACTCAATGATTTTTATGACATGATTCGGTAAAGGGTTTTTGATCATCTGCATATTGCCTGTGCAGTACCACCATACTGAAATTGACATTTAGAAGGATTAATTTAGTTAATTATTAGGAATAAATTGTAAAAAAGTAAATGACAATAAAAAATATTAAAAGACGAAAACAAACATAGTGTTTTAGTATTTTTGTCAAGTAGCCAATAGAAATATTTATTCAGTGTTGGGTGCTCTTCCTCAAAATTGTAATCATAAAGAAACCATTTTTTGTAATTGTTAAATTAGACTCCTATCACCAATTCTTAACCATCATCTTCCACCTTAGAAAGTGTAAACTCACAACAACTGGCCCCTGGCAGGAAGTCCCGCCTATACCTTTGAGTGACATCACAATCCTGCCTTGTGGACCAAAGAGCACAGTGGAACAGGTGCCATTATGGGCCATCAGCAACAAAGGAGACGTCTTGTGCCGTCTGGGTGTCACTTCACTTACCCCTGGAGTAAGAGCCAAGTTCCTTATTTTCTAGAAGTCCGCTAATTGGTTTTGTGTTAGTTCCCATGCAAATAGTGTACAAATACTTCACAAACATTATGACTGTGAGAGGCTTCCCAGAATGATGTATTGTAACCCTGACTGATGATGTGGCTTGATCACAGGGGTCGTCATGGTTACATGTTGGAACCGACCAGCCTTTCAAGTTGATTTCCATAGGTGCTGTCCACCAGGTTTGGGCCATCGCTAAGGATGGCTCTACGTTCTTCAGGGGCTCTGTGTCCACCCAGAACCCGGCAGGTGAGGGAATAACCTTCTATCATAAAGCCTGGGAGTTGTTGCTTTTTCTCGGCTTTTATTTTGGCAGAAACCCACAGGAAAATCTCAGTGCTTCTTTTTGTTGATAACAGCATGCAGATTTATGAATTCATTACGAATTTGGGAAGATGTTTGTCGCACGTATCACATTGTCACATGCCTTTAAAAAAATTCACAAAAATGTTACTGAGCAACTGACGAGTAACACAGTTTTAGCACAGATTTTCCTCGCGCTTTGGACTTTGAACCCTGGCAGATGCAGCACTAAACAGTCTCTCGCTGTCGGTGCTTCGTGCTTGTAATGATTTCTGCGTCTTTCTCTGATAGATTTAAATACTTTCACACTGCCGACATGTTTGCTGCATTAGTGCGTGCCTCTATTTGATCACGTTAGTCATTGTTCGGTACATATTATTCGGCCTTTTCGCTTATTCGGCCGAACACCGAAAGATATTTTTTTGCTATTTTCGGCCGAATAATTTCGGTTGCCGAACATTCGGTGCATCCCTACTGTATATGTATGACCCCATGAAAATACAACAATACATACTTGTCTCTTACGTTACATTTTAATGCAAGTCATGCCTGTCATGCTGATGTTGCAGCATTGCTTGTATTTCTGCAGCAGCATTAGAAAGGTTTGATCTGTTTGCAGGAGATTGCTGGTATCACATCCCCTCTCCAACTGGACAGAAGCTTAAACAGGTGTCAGTGGGCAGGACGTCTGTATACACAGTAGATGAAAATGGTACACCTATACATGTCACACTGATAAAAAGGTGTTAATACATCAGTGGCCACTGATACTTTTCAAAAGTGGGGAAGCACAGATGTTACTAATCAATGGAAAAATGTGCACTCTGATCTGTTTGTATATCTTGGTGTCTTGGTATTGCTCCTAAAAGCTGCTTACTTAATGACTAAAATTACTTAACATCAATAATTGATCAAACTTAAGTGTAACTGTATTTTTACAGCAAGATGCAAGATTATGATTTTTTATATTATTTATATTATTTTCTAAATAAATTAATACTTTTATTCAACAAGGATGCTTATATAATTATGTTAGATGAAAAATGCATATATATTTCAAATAAATGCTGTTCTATTTAACTTTCTGTTCATCAAATAATCCTGAAAAAAAGTATCACAGTTCCCAGCACAACTGTTTTCAAAACTGATAATAAAATATATATCTTTTTAACACTAAATCAGCATATTAGAATGATTTATGAAGAATCATATGAAACTGAAAACTGGAGCAATGGCTGTTGAAAATTACGCTTTGCCATCACAGAAATAAATTACATTTTCAAATATAATAAAATAGATAAGTTATTTTTAATTGTAATTTCACAATATTATTGTTTTTATTGTATTTTTTTATTTTAAAAAAATATAGACTTTGTTAGCAGAAGAGACTTCTTTCAGAAACATTAAAAAAATCTTACGGACCACAAACTTTTGAATGGTACTGTATATAATATAATATTAAAACTAATATATATATATATATAGAGAGAGAGAGAGAGAGAGAGAGAGAATCTAGAAGAATCCATGCTTCCTGTGCAGTCTAAAGCAATCACCAGTTCTAAACATGATGCTTTATTTAAAACCGTCAAATATAAATTGACCCATTGTTATAGTAATGATTCTATGTATGGTTTTGTGTGAGCAGGTAACCTGTGGTACAGACATGGTGTGACCCCCAGTTACCCTCAGGGCTCATCATGGGAGCACATCTCCAATAATGTGCGCAAGGTGTCTGTGGGACCTCTGGACCAGGTCTAGACCATTTCCTTGTAACTAGTTAATGCAGTCTAACTACTGCAGGTTTGCTGCTCTGCTAAATGCCAGATTTGTGGGTGGGGGGGGTTTCCCTAAGGTGTGGATCATTGCAGATAAGGTGCAGGGGAGTCACAGTTTGAGCTGTGGCACTGTGTGTCGCCGGCTGGGGGTGCTGCCGAATGAACCCAAAGGACACTCGTGGGACTATGGCATTGGGGTGAGCTCTGCTGGCATTGTCTTCATGCTCACTAGTTACTAATAGTACTGTGCAGAATGGATAGAAAATGATAAATCATCTGTTTCTTTCAGGGTGGATGGGATCATATAGCAGTTAGAGGAAATGCCATGGAGGCACCTCGCATCCTGATGCCATCCCTGACTGGCAACGGCAGCAACCAGACAGCAGCACGTCCACTGCAAACCAGTAACCAGCCAGAGATGAACGGAAACCCAGTGGGCTGTTAGTTTTTATGCTAACCGTCTCTACTGTAGCCATGAATTGTTTTCTTCCTTTCTGTAGCGCTTCTCTTGTATAGAATTACTCAATCCCACTTAACAAATCGTGTGACTCAAGCGCCTGCACATGCAGACCGCTGTGCTTTTGTTTGTACCTCAACTGAATTCACATTTTCTAGTTAGCTTGGAAGATGTTTTCTTGTTTTGAGGGCTCTCGTGGATATTGAGGCCACTTCCAGTAATGCCCTCTTCCTTTTTAACACTCCCATCATTCGTCATTATGTTTTTTACATAGTACTTTTGGTAAGAGGATCTTAATTTTATGTTTATTTATTCATCTGTGGTAAAATCACAATTGCCCGTTTGCTTTTTTGATTCTTTATTTGAATCCAGGGGCATTAAATACAAAAAGTCACAGTGTAAGCTACTGAAGGTACACTACAAGCATTTTATATTGAACATCACACACAAACATTTTTAAACAAATACCTGCTTCTGGGAATTTTCCTGCTCGGCTGCAGTGCCGTAAAAGAGTCTGTAATAATTTCATAATCTGCTTGTATTGGGTTATTGATTATGTTCGTATTCAAAGCTGAAACAGCACAGTGGTACTGTACAAATACACTACAGTTCCAAAATCTGGGGTCAGTAAGACTTTTTTTTTGTGAATGAATGAATACTTTCATTCAGCAAGGATGCATTAAATTGACTAAAATGACAGTAAAAGATTTTATATTGTGAAAGATTTGTTTCAAAAATAAATGCTGTACTTTTGAACTTTATCCTTGGAAAAAAAAACTTCAAAATATTAAGCAGCACAACTGTTTTCAACATTGATCATTGTATCTTGAGCAACAAATCAGCATTTTTAAATGAGTTCTGAAGGAACATATGACAATTTCCACAATATATTACAGTTGATCAAATAAAAGCAATGGTGATCATAAGATATCACAAAAAAAATCTTACTGACCTTAAAGTTTTGAATGGTAGTGTAAGTTCAGACACTTTATTTAAGACACTTTTGTCACTGATGAAAGAGTGCAATATTTTGCACTTGAAAATGTGGAGACAATGTTGTGAAACATTTCTCAGGATGTCAGAATATTTCATTTCATTCATAGATATATATGTGGTTTAATTCTGTTTAAAGGCAGCACATTTTCAGAAAGTAACAGTATTTATAACAAATCTTTCCAAATGGTTTGTTAGGATGAATAGTTAGTTTTATTCCTATCCTGCTAAGTCATGTTGTACATGTGGATGTATAAATGTGGAATATTTATGGGTAATTACGGTCCTAATGTGAAACTGCATCAATTGTGGGACATCCTTTAAGGCATTATTTAAGGTTGCTTCTGTACATACAAAGATATTATATGTAGGCATGAGAGAAACCACTGGAAAAAGAAAAGGATAATATAGTTTTAAATTATTAAATGTAGACAAATAACAGAGTAAAGAGTCATTATTTGGGTACAGTAAACTCATCTCAATGTCATTAGGTGCATGGTTTGTGTCCTCTGAATAAATATGAAATCTGCTCTGAAACTTTGCATTTTTAATATGAAATACTCACCCTGTTAAAGGGATAGTTCACCCAAAAATGAGAACTCTTATTGTTTACTCACCCTCATGTCATTCCAAACCTGTATGACTTTATTTCATGGAACACAAACATTGTTTTTTGTTTGTTTGTCCATACAATGAAAGTCAGGGGGTCCAGTGTTGTTTTGGACCCCATTGACTTTCACTATATGAGCAAAGCATCTTCTTTTGTCACGTTTTGGGGTGAACTACATTAATGACCAGCAGACTGTGTCCTTTCATAATCCAAAGAGTTACTGCTAGCAATTTGGCAATGATAATGGCAAATAACTACCACATTGTTTGTGGACACCATAATCTGTGCATATTCTGTACATAAATGAGCTTGTTTATGGACCAGCTTTAGCTTGTAAACTCAGGGTTATTCAAATAGACCCTTTTGTTAGTCTTCAGAGCTGGTATTCATCGTCATGCACGTATTTACACAGCGCTCACTGAGTCTGTGGCAGTGTGTGTTAGCTGCCCTGGCTGAAGCTGTGAATGTGGCTCAGGTAGTTGGACAGATCCTCCTCTCCCTCCTCCTGTAGATGCTGTTGATAACACTGCAGGAGCCGGGAGGCGTTAGTCTCCATGTCACTCTCGGCGTGAGGCAGGCAGGCGTTTGACATGCCCAGGATGATTGTGGTTAAGGACTTGATGTAGTTCTTTGCCAGTGTGAGAGTCTCGATCTTGGAAAGTTTCTTGTCTGTTTTGACGTGAGGAATGGCCTCCCGTAGGGCCTGAAAGGCATTGTTGAGTTTGTGCATCCTCTGCCTCTCTCTCTCGTTACTCTCCAGCCTGCGTACGTTGCGTTCCTTAGCGCTGCTGTGCAGTCGCCTGCGACGTGTACCCACGCGGGAACCGCCGTGCCTCTCACCCCTCAGTGTTCTCCATGCCCCACCCAGCCTCACGGATGCCTCTGAACCCTCCTGCTCGCTGGAACCTGGCTCTGTTTCCAGCGTAAAGTCTGGGTCCTCCTGTTCTGCCCAAGACTGTCTGCCCCGCTTTGACCCCTTTCCTTTGGACTTCATACTTGACTCACCCACACCCTGGTGTAGGCCCTAGGATATTATCATTCACATTTGATTGGAGGAAATTAACATGCAAAATACCATTATATATCTATATAAATGACTTTAATGAAGTGGATACTGAAAATGATGTTATATGAAGATTAAGTACATCTCAAGTGCTCTCTGAATACTTAGTAAGCTTTAGCTTGTTTTAACATCCTGTCTGTTTAGATTACAAGGCATTCTTCTAGATAATGTGTAATATCCTTCCCTAACGTTAGTTAGTTAGCCTACACTATGGTAGCATCTTATTCATCCCAGGTTAACAAAAGTGTAAATCTTTGTCAGAAAATACTTAAAAATCTACTATTGATAATGAAATACAGAAAAGTCAACTATTGATAATGAAATTGATCATATTAAGCCATAAATGCTGACATAATTAAACTAGATTCATCAAGTGAACAACGAAAATGCACATTGTCTCTATGCGTTGTCGCTGCTGTCTTATAAACTGTCAATCATCGCTCAAAAGTTTTTGCTTACCTCGAAATAAATTCCCACCAAACTCGTGGCGATGTCTGCGCGATAAGAGGCTTGCGGAGAGCGATACTAGTTGACGTGAAGCGCTGTTATCGTCCTGACAGCCGCAGTCAGAATGAAATGATAACGGTCAGGCGCTCTACCTGTTGCTGCTCGACGTCCACGTAGCGCTTTTGTGGCCAATCAAAGGAGGGATCCGTTTCGTCTCGAGTCACCCATGAGCTGGCGCAAGCATCGGAAATAGCGATCTGAAGCTTTGTTCACGCTTTCAGATGGTAATAGCAGTCTGTGATATAGCTGCTGTTACTGTAGGTGCTACATAGCCTACAGTGAGAATTATAAATGCTACCAATGCAAATCACATACTGTTGCATTACATTAGTGGGGACTTTTCATTGATAAACATCAAGTTTATGTAGCTTAGAAAGAAAAGAAAAGAAAAGAAAGAGAGAATGAAAAATACAGACATGGTAGCCTAGTGGTGGGTTTCATGCAGAAGATTGAATTGGTAGGTTGTACTATTTCTATGGTACTTTATCAAGTGAAACACTGTCTAATATTTGCTTAGTTAGATCTTTGCATTTCAAATGGCCATATCATTTAAACACTTTTCAGAGCTTTACTTTATGGTGATGCCTTCTTGAGCTATATGGTTCTTTGGTTATTATTATAATTGCTGTTGTATTTTTGTATATATTTATTTTTTTATTAATTTACATTTTGGCATTAGGTTCTTCAGATTATATATATATATATATATATATA
>NW_015659953.1:270499-272727 GCF_001515625.1 Sinocyclocheilus rhinocerous | reverse complement strand
ATATATATATTTCACATGTTTTGTGTCAAAAATATCTTACTGGTGGGGCTGTGAGGATTATTATTTTTATTTTTTTTATGTTGAAATGTTGAGACACACTGTTTTAAAGCACCAGAGCCATGGTTGTCTAAAGAACAAAATGTTAAGAGAATAAAAAGTCCTTTTTGGAACCTTTTGAGCCTCTCCTATAAGTATCAGGCTTCTTACTGGAACCTTTATTTGTAGAAGTGTAGATGTGTGCAAAGAGCCACCCTATTCATAAACTGTGGTATCAGACAGATCAAACACAGACATGTTTATTTTGTACCTGAATACGGCGAACCTGTTCTAAGAGTGCCTGCATTAAGATAAATCCATTTTGTTCTCATTCAAATCTTCAGTTGTGTTTTATACAATATTTGCAGCATTGCATAAGGACGACTAGAAACATAATTTTGCACAAGGGATGGATACACATTTTTTATATTTTACATAATAGTAAGACACAAGTAACGTGGCGTTGGACAAACAGGACATTTTCGCATAGTTTCTGGGAACAAGTACATTTCACACCTGTTTAATTCACAGCAGATATCAGCTCAAATGTTCCCTCCCCCACATCACTGATGGCCTTGGTCAAGCAGCGTTGGACACAGGCTGGGCAAGACTGACTCCCTGCTCTGGTCTCAGTGCTGATACTATGGAAACAGTTTCTATCTCAACCCTCAGTTTATTTAGTGTGGAACCTCCGGTATACACCACTTACACTGATAACAATCTGCCTGTAAGCAAAGTGCTACAGACAAAGCTTAGAAAACAGCCTCATACAAAACCATGCTCACAAACAGGCATAAAAACTATACAAACACAACTAAAGAACATCTGACCATTCATTCATGCAAATCCATCCAGGTATCCACTGTAGTAGTAGTCTAGTTTATCAGCACTCGGTAGTACTGATATATTGCACCTCATGCATAACACACCTTTATAGTTTACAACTGTTCAACATTGTGTTAAATTTCAAGATAACTTTTTGATTTGCATACTTCACACAAAGGTATCTTTAAAGTCCTGCTCAAATTTCCCTTGAGTAAATAAGTCACTCATTAGCAACCCCATGCTAAGCGCTACATTCCAGCTAGGGGAGATTGTGAGATGTAAATGACAAATGAAAACATTGTCAGAAGCTTAATGGGGTGTTTGATGAGAACTTAAGGTCATAAGGGACCATGTACACAAACTATTTTGATTAGTAAACAAACATAATTTTTCATGGCTCAATCAAGGCCCAAAGCTCACAGCTGGCTGCCTTCAAGGCTAAATGCAAAAATAGCTGTTTAAACATGGAGCCTTTCTCTGCTGCTCTGCACACCTGGTGTTTCTTCACACAGGAGAGTGTTAAAATGAAGTCAAAGTTAAATTGTTTCATTGAATGAATGCTTATTTGAAGGGTTAGATGATGTTATGAAAACGGCTAATTAAAGAGACAGTTCATCCCAAAATGAAAGTTCATTCAAAGTCATTTACTCACCCTCATTTTGTTTCCAAACCCATATGATGTTGTCTTCTACACAAAAGGAGATATTTAGCAGAATGTTCAAGTTGCTCTTTTCATATGAAACTTATTGGTAACCTGGGGCTGTAAAGCTACAAAACTGACAAAAAGCAACATAAAAGCATTGATATGACTTGTGTGGTATATATTACAAGTCTTTTGGAGTGATGACATAATTATGTGAAGAAAAAAGACCAAAAGACTTGGTCAAAAGAGCAGCGTGAACATTCATCCTGCATTTCCTGCATCATATGAGTTTGGAATGGCATGAACTATTCCAAAATGATCTGACATGCTTCATCCAATAACATTATGCTTTTTTTTTTTAAACAGACCATCTAATTTTAGTGCTTATACACACTTTTGATTCGCTAATCTGACCTGTGTAATGTGAGCAAATAGATGATATTTTTCATGCATCACCCATTGATGTCATACTGCCACTTATGTCATCATCTGTGATCTGACTGGACAAAACAGCAGCCAGGGACTAGTGCATTAAAGCCTGACTCACGCAGCGTCATAAAAGGGGAAAGAGGAGGACAAGTCAGTTTTTCCATGACCCACAAGCTGGTCAGACGAGAGGGTGAAAAGTACAACCTGTTATGTCAGTATGACTTGAACAGATGCTAAGGAAATGCATCTTCATAATACACATACAGAAAACATCTGCCAGTATATATATATATAT
>NW_015659953.1:267481-270489 GCF_001515625.1 Sinocyclocheilus rhinocerous | reverse complement strand
TATATATATATATATATATATATATATATATATATATATAATTGTGATTTGTTTGAATAATTTAATAATAACAAAGCTTATTTTTTTAAATAATATTATAAATTAATACTTTTTTTTTTTAATGCGTGCCCATCTCACATTTTTGGTGAAGATCATACACTTGCAAAAATGGCCTATAATATAAACCATTTAACTCATAATAATATTTTGCAGACCATGCAAACCATTAATAACCACTGATAATTAATAATAATAACAATGTAATTACTTTCCATTGACCAAATGAAAATTTAAAAATAATATACTTTAACAGGAACAGAGACTTTTCTGCTTTTGAGAGAAAAGCAGGTCAACATCAACTAATCCTGCAGCTGTAAGGGGATGCCTCGGAGCTTCAGAAGGCATGAATATGTGCAGTAGGTGTCTCCACCTGCTTTGTAGAGTTGGTTGTTTTCTTGTTAATGTGGATTGTGTCAAAACAGGAAATAGTGTGCAGCACACACACTAGCCTCCGTGCATTACTTGGTAGCAGTAAATATTTGTCTAGCAACACAAGACCTTCTGTTACGACGCTTCTTTTCACAGGAAACCTGTAAAACCACTTCACGATCTATCATTCAACACACTGTTGGAGCCAAACAGACTTTACATAATTTTCCTAAAGTTCAGTTGGCTTTCCTGTAAATGTGTGCTGGTTTCAACTTTGTCTTTGACTTAAATGTCAGCATTCAAATGCATAGTGCATCTGAGGTGTATGAGGGTATATTAACTTGCTTCCTTTTCACTGGTAAGGACATCTTTCTTGAGAGGAGTGTGCCGGCCTGTAGTTGGAGCATCGTGCTGTAATGGACTCCAGTCAAAGACCTATGAGGGCCTATGTTTTTTTTTTGTTGTTGTTGTGAGGCTACTAAATGATGCCTCAATGCAGAGGTTGAAAAAACTTTGAAACTTTTTACATTTGACTTACTGAGAGAGAACAGTGCTTTCAGCAGGTATTGCCAACCACAAAGGAATAGCTCACCCAAAAATGAAAATTTGCTGAAAATTTTCTCACCCTCGGGCCACTTAAGATGTAGATGAGTTTTCTTTTTTGTTGTTGTTGTTTTTTGTTTATTTATCGGAACAGATTAGGAGAAATTTAGCATTACATTACTTGCTCACCAATGTATCTTCTGCAATGAATGGGTGCCATATAAAAATAAAATAAAATAAAATAAAATTTAAAAAATATATATTAACAATTACATTTAAATAAGTAAAAAAAAAAAATCTTAAAAAAGAGGCAATTTTAATAATATTAATAAAAATGCTGAATGATGTCCAGTTTCAAAAGTTTCAATTTCTGTATTTGTGTAAATGAATAAAATAAAATAAAATAAAATAAAATAAAATAAAATTTAAAAAATATATATTAACAATTACATTTAAATAAGTAAAAAAAAAAAAATCTTAAAAAAGAGGCAATTTTAATAATATTAATAAAAATGCTGAATGATGTCCAGTTTCAAAAGTTTCAATTTCTGTATTTGTGTAAATGAAAGTTTACATGAACCTTACTCATAGGCTATGGGGGTACATAAGACAAGAAAGCTTTGGAAACACTGATTCAGAGTAACTGAATCCCACCATAGGCCTATATCAGTTTTATTAGTTGATTCGGTAAGCATGAAAAACAAGGGAAGTTCAGAATCCACAGGTAAACATTTTTTACGTATTGCCAAACGTACATACAATCATGTGAAATCCATCAATTATTTTCTCTGGCCCTCTTACTGCAGTGCTTGAATAAATATTGGTACCAAGCATCAGCGAATGCGCAATAGGAAACATTTCCCCGCCGTTGTCACTAGGCAACCTTGAAACGGATGACTCAGAGAGCTGACTCAATAGGTACTGTGACGAAGTCAGTCAAGAAACACACACACACACTCATTCACTCACCATCTGTATGCATAGAGAAAACCTCTCAGTTGAGGTAGAGAACTAATCCATGCTTCTTTACCTACTGGCTCAACACCTCTGTGTTCAACAGGTGTGTGTCCATATCTTCTGACAGCCTCCACCCAGCCTTCTCCACACCCTGTAAATAAATACAAGCATACACACCAGCAAATAGGCTACCTACTTACTCGCAAACTTTGTTGAAACAGCTACTTTACAAATAAAGGTCCTACATTAATTAGCTAAGCATTTTAGTACATTTAATAAAGATGTATACCACCTTTATCATCTTGCCAGTTTCACTAGCTAAATGAAATTAACTTCATATTGTGTGCGATTAAGCATGTATGAAAATGCATAGATCATTTCAGTGCAAGTTCAGACGACTGAATAAAGTGCAGTACACACTGTATACTGCTTACTGTTTTGAAAAAAATAGTATGTGGAAACAATAGGCATTATGCAACAATAAATGTTTCGACATGGTTTCAACAATGACCTCATCACGTGAGTAACATCCTTTATCGTCTTGAAAATAAATATGGTTATTTTTTTTAATTCAGTGTAATAATCATATCTTAACATCTGGCAGTCTAATTAAATAGTGAGTAGTAAAAATATATAACTGTAATTATTTAAATTAATTTGTCACACAGGAAATGGAATGTCAAGTCAAGCACATTGCATCATGGGATATGGTATTCTAAGAATTGTGCTTCAGGTATGACATATTTTTGTAGGCCAAAACCTGGAAATGTGTTAGCATTTTAGCACTTCCGGTTTTACTGTCCCTAAATTTGTTTTGTTTTTGGATTTGTTTGTTTTGTTTGTTTTTAAAGTCCCCCTGTAGTGAAAATCAAGTTTTTTATGTTGTTTATTTGTCTATGTGGTGTTTTTAATATGCTTTTAGACAAACCATGTGCCAATTAATCAACACCATTGCTGAGTATTTTCTCCTTAAAACTGTAGTTTCCCAAAGGCAGTCACAGAAATGCGGTTTGAAACAGCCCTCGGTTTGCTACGTCACAATCCAATAACCAATCACGTCAAGGGATAGATTCCTATCA
>NW_015659953.1:248147-267469 GCF_001515625.1 Sinocyclocheilus rhinocerous | reverse complement strand
TGAGTGGAGGCGGGGCTAATTTGCATATTCATAAATCAGCGTATAGTAAATGAGGCAAGGGTGTAGAGTTACATTCAAGCTATTTTAAGGCATGAGAAAATTATTTTCACAGGAAAAAACATTTAAATATGTCATTTTGATGATCAAAGATAAGTTTTAAGGGATAAAATATTTGACTACAGGGGGACTTTAAATGCCTGAAATAAGGTCTGTGTGGTTAACACTCAAAAAATATTTTCACGTTTTATTCTATGACATAAAATACATAATAGCATACCCCTTTGTGATTTTTTAAAGCTTTTACTTAAAAAAAAAAAAGTATTTAAAAAGGCAGTCGCTAACAAGTTACCAAATGGGACTGCAGAGCTTGTTTTCTGCAATAATCCAAAAGCCAATGGAAAAACATTTTTGGGTTTTTGTCGAGGGAACCAGGGTGATGCTATCTTCCGGGATGGTCTACAAAAATTTGTCATTACTGCAGAACTCTATACAGAGTATATATGCAGTTAATATGCAGATTTTATTCTCAACCTGTTAATTAGAATGTTGCATCCTTCTCATGGGAATTTCATCATTTTTGACTTTACACCTCCACAACTTTCCTCATTAACAATTACTTAATAGTAATTGTTAAGATTGATGTGGTTTGGAATTGGTCAAATGTGCTTGGAAAAATATATGATCACTGATCAGAATATTGACTTGACTAATAATTACGCACTCACTGTAGTAGTATTAATTTGTAGAGGTTTTTGGTCCTTTTCTTTCTTCAGTAAACAATGTCTAAATAAAATAACAGCATTTGCTTAGACCAAATTCCACAAAGACTTCCAGGCTCACCTCAAGATTCAGTCTGTAAAGCTTTGTGCTCTGTCATGCATGAAACTCAATCAGACAAGGCCCTGCAGTGGGGTTGAAACAAGGCAAAGTGTGGCGCCCTCTGCAGGACATTATCCAGAAACACAACCTCAAACTTAGGACACGCAGTGGCCAATCGTGAACACAACACCTTATGAAGAATACTAATGGAATCTCAAACTGACTTTTAATTGCACTGTTGCAATTTACGCTTTTTTCACATTTAAATATATATATAAATATATGCATATAATTAATATAGTCTGCAGTTGCATCAGTAAATAAACAATGTAAGGCATCTTTGAAGAACATAATTGCCACTTAGGCTATTTATTGTTGTATAAGAGTGAAATATTTAGATTATACAGGTATAAAACATAAATTTAGCCTAATACCACCAGTACTGAGGCATCTTTGCTCTGCTGTCCGACTGTGTGCGGATCAGGACGAGGGAAGCTCCATCTCTGAGGACACATGCACAGGATGTCCAAGGTGCTCCTCTGGCAACAAAATCACTGATGCTGGAGTTTTACTCAACACACTCATTCAGCATCAGGATATTGTTCCCAGCTGGCAACAGATTAATACACACGCATATACACATACTCATCAGGCCTGAGTGTGGGGAGGAGCAAACATGCAGCTGGTAGTTCAATCAGACACATGACAAGAAAGCACAGGGAGCTACGGGTTTCTTCCTCGGGAATTTCGTACACTTGTCATGGTTTTGCTCCAAGCTTCTGAAACCGAAGACCTAACGGCTACCATTAAAATAACCAGCTAAAAGCACTGTGACAGAGAAATTGGAGCAGATTAATTCTTATGTTATGCCCAGGTGCTGTTCATTTTAATATATGTTTCTAAAGAGACTATATGATATAAAATATTAGAAATACCAATACAGCTCTTTGTGATATAAATGAAATTTGGCTTATCAGACACAAGAAACCAAATCATCTGGGATCATTTTTCACTCTCAGTAAAAAGCGCTTCTCTAGCCTTAATTTTTCATAACTCACTGAGGGGAATGTGCTCACCCCGAAGGAAGTTGTTGCACTACAGACCTTTTTAGGGGTCCCGACGCCTAGCATGCTACCAAAAAGGGAGGAGGTTCACTATTTTAAGTGGGTTTGTGTTGATCTTCCCACCAATTGAGTGGTAACACTCCACAAAAAAAAGGGGGCTCAGAACCTCACGCTATCCTTTTACACATGAAGAGCAGAATCATCATATCCCTCAAACAGATAAGTGACACCAAGCAATCCATGAGAGCTGTGTAATTGGACGCCTTTGGGCTTATTCTGAGCATGCAAATCAGAGCCAGTGGTGTGGAGAGTTACATGCCCCACTACAACAACAACTCCATTCGTCTGGTGGCCCGCTGCATTCTGGGTTGGGGACAAAAATGAAACGTCAGCTTTGGCTGTCGTAACCTTTTTTGGAAAAGTTGGGAAGTGCCTCGTACAGCAGCTCTGGTGTACAGACGGCCTGAATAGTGTGAGTAATTCAAGATGGATTTGTAAACACAAATATATTACCACCTTCTGGTAAATTAAAACAGTGTTGTACATTGCATCATTCATTTCTGTGTTTATAAATCAGCCCAGGGGCCTGCCAATAACATTTCAAGCCATTTGAATTTAATACAGCATAAATATCACCACAATTATTTTCTCAGTTTTAGCTCAGCATGTAAACTTCAAATCCCCTTTTTTATTTAATAATAAATATGTTAAAAATGAACATTTTTTCATTTAAATATTGTATAAAATAAACATATTTTATTGTATAAATATTTATTACGCTATTTAATGTCAATTATTTTATAGTAAATAATACACATTCTATTCATATTTATGCAAACACCACACATAAAGTTCCAGTGGACAGGGTATCTGCTTATAATCTTTGGCTGTTTAATCACTGTTAAGTCAGTGTTATTTTAGTATAATCAATATACTATTATATTTTTTGTTAATTTTGAATTGGATTTTATCTTTATATTTTCTGATTTCATTTTAAAGTTTAAGTAATTTATTATTATTAAAATATGTCTATATAATTTTTATTACATTTTTAGTTTATTTAGTTTTAGTTATTTTAGTACTTTAACTTAAAGTAAATGAAAATGAGAAATGATTGGAAAGGTTTATTTCATTATTATTTATTATTTTATTTCAAGTAATTGTTTTTATAGTTTTAGTATTAGTTAACAGTAGTGACCCTGATCTAAGGATGGGTTGATTTGGTACTTGGTGTGAACTACTGAGCAGTCTAAATTAGAGTGGTAGGAAGTTGGCTGCTAGCCAGAGATGCAACGGGGAGGCCAGTTAGGGCTAACTCCACTCTAACTATTTACAGTCCTCAGTCAGTGGTGTGAGATGACTGAGGATGCATGAGGATGAACATGTTATCTGACATAATGTTATCAGAGCCCAAAAGACCTAACTTTGTATAATCTATGTTTATAATAAAGTTGTATGTTAAATTCTGTTGTTGTAATACATTGTAAAAAAAACAAAACAAAAAAACAGTAATGCTACAAAATTCACAATATTTTTCCAAATCCTACCCTGATTAGATCAAACAGTAATTTGAAGGGGATGTTGGTTGTTTGCCATTTAAATAAAATATTGAAAATATAAAATACCTTAATATTCAATTGTGCAGCGAGTCCCATAGTGGATCCTAAGGTGAAGTGTCTTCACGTGTGGCTCAAAGATTTCAAATACAACTTGACAGTGGATGCAGAATACAAGCTATTTTAGATTATTTCTGTTTAGCTACCCAGGAGATTGCACGTATGTATATGGGCAGGGATGTTCGGTAGATTTCTTTATATGCTGTGTCACTATAATTTAAAAATAAAAAAAGCTCTGTCAGTCTCGACAGTCTGCCTGCCTTTGCTCTGCAGTCGTGGATCAGGTTTACAGGTCCTGTGGGTGAAAGGACATACCAAGAACATTTTTTATTTTTTTATTTGATATTCCACAAATCAGTTTATTCAGAAAGACTATTACAGTATGCACATATTCTGAGCTGCTTTTATGCAAAAGAAATGATATATGCCCCTTAATATTCAATTGTGCAGCGAGTCCCCATAGTGGATCCTAAGGTGAAGTGTCTTCACGTGTGGCTCAAAGATTTCAAATACAACTTGACAGTGGATGCAGAATACAAGCTATTTTAGATGATTTCTGTTTAGCTACCCAGGAGATTGCACGTATGTATATGGGCAGGGATGTTCGGTAGATTTCTTTATATGCTGTGTCACTATAATTTAAAAATAAAAAAAGCTCTGTCAGTCTCGGCAGTCTGCCTGCCTTTGCTCTGCAGTCGTGGATCAGGTTTACAGGTCCTGTGGGTGAAAGGACATACCAAGAAAATTTGTAATTTTTTTATTTGATATTCCACAAATCAGTTTATTCAGAAAGACTATTACAGTATGCACATATTCTGAGCTGCTTTTATGCAAAAGAAATGATATATGCCCAAGAAATTATATAAAATGAGAATAAACACAGAAAACCATCTGCTAAATAAATAGAATGCCA
Source organism: Sinocyclocheilus rhinocerous (assembly GCF_001515625.1). Classification (NCBI taxonomy): domain Eukaryota; kingdom Metazoa; phylum Chordata; class Actinopteri; order Cypriniformes; family Cyprinidae; genus Sinocyclocheilus; species Sinocyclocheilus rhinocerous. Next base: position 263,057 of record NW_015659953.1, on the reverse strand, counting down.
GGTATTTTGGAAGGCACCCATAAATCATTGAAATCATCTGGATCTTACTACTTTATCTTGTTGTGAGTTTCATTAATAACTTTCATGAAGCATGTTAACTCACATTACTACATGATATAATGCTAATCAGATCATTGGTTTCATTTAGTCTGTTGTATGGTGTGGTATAGGAAGGTATGGCAATAAAGAAAGAAAGACCTGGAATGAGATAAATGATATGAATATTTTAATTAAAGATCAAAATGAATCCTATATAATAAAAACTTTTATTCAACTTTGATATTGAGTCTAAAGTGTTGGATCACACATCTGCAACCTTTGCCCTATAATCTCTAATACTAGTATGTTTTACTCACTGGGACTTACTCTATTTTCCCCTCTTCTCTGTGTTTACAGAATAGAGTTTATGCAAAGAAAAATGTCAGCTGTTTTGACGTCTCACTTACTGGAGCACTAAAACTGCCAGATGAGATCTGTACCAGGCTGAGAAAATGTATGTGATCTCAAAATAGAGAAAGGGAAAAAAAACATTTACAGGATGAAATGCAATAAAAATGCGATGCCAGATTTGTATCCAATGTCATGGCTGTATGTAGCCTTTCTGCTAAGTGTGACGTCCATCCAAGAGATACTGTAATACTCATAAAACTAGAGCCAGGCCTGTGGCGGCTCAGGTAAACCCCAAAACTCACTTAGTGAAAGATACTTGGGACCACTTTAACAGACTGACCGATCAGTATAGCACATTTCACAGTTAGCGCTATGCTAAAAGTTGTAGCATTCTTTAAAATCATTAAGAACAAAACTGGCAATGGAGAGCATTCCACAAACAACAGATGGTGTGACTTTACACACAAACATCAATTCCCATAATGCCATGAGGATGCAATCTGTTTTGTGAGCTTAAAAGGAGACAAGCATTGTTATTTTAATGTTGCTAAGCTGACGATCAGTATTGGCTCATTTGTGTGCTATAAGCACAGCCGCTAAGCAATTTAAAAATTTTTAAAAATCATTATTAGCTGTTTTTGAGAAGCTTGTTTTTGCATTGCTAATATGGCCATCTCGTTTTAGAATCAGAACACTCTCAGCACTAAACCCAGGTCATCAAAATATCACTTATGGCATTTATAATCCATTCATAATCAGTCTGAATACTGATCTATTCAGCTTTATGGAATATAACACATAGACTATTCTGAAGAATGTTTTTGTCCATTCAATAAAAGTCAATGGGGACCAAAGTTGTTTTGGACACTATTGACTTTATTTGTATGGATAAAAACATTTATTTTGTCTGTGTTCCATGACAACTTGAGGGTGAATAAATGATGACAGAATTGTAATATGTGAGTGAACTGTCCTTTTAAGTAAGTCACAAACAGCTTGCAAGGACTCTTTCTGCATGTCAGCATGGCACTGGAAAAGACCGGGAGCTCATGGGATGGGGTGGGGTGGGGAGATGGGGGGCTTTTCTAAATTTCAGTGGCACGAAACCAACTGCTCACAGGCTTTGTTGGATAAAGAGTACATGAGATCCACAGTGTGAAGTGTCCAACTCTGTGGCATGATACATAAGTGCCGTTACACAACTGTTCCAAGTCTTGGTGCATGATCTCATTGTGCAGGTCCAGGACTCTCTCTGGACTCTTGCCACATTTACAGGCCCCCAAGGGGCATATCAACGATCAGTACAAGGGGAATTCGCAGCCTGGCAAGATAGGCTGCTCAATTAGCGCCTTCGTGTATTTCACAGACATGGAAGTGGAGCAGTCTATGGCCACATCACTCACGTGAAGGGGGAATCGTGGGATCGGAGAGACAGGTGTTGCGTAAGACCTCATTTCATCTGTGTGTAAATCAGACGGTGAGGAAGAATGCCCAAATGTGCTCTAAATGTGTTTGTTTTGTGGGTGCCTTCAGATTTACGGCTAATGATGTGATCTGGGCCGAGGTCACTTCAGGGTGTCCATACATGCACACACAAACATTCCAACCTACACACACACACACACACACACACACTTGGTGTTGAGTGATTGATGCTAGGGAAGAGGAGGGGCAGGAACTGAAACTGAGGTGGCCGTCTTGACTAAATCTGAGAGTCCCATCGGCATGCTTCCATCACAGCTGGTCAGCTGGAAATAGACAGAGATGCAACTAAACCCGAGAGACGGGGAACAGCACAATCTGTGTCCTCGCTTATGATACACACAATCAGCTTTAATTAGGGACAGCTTTTGAAAGGTATTCCCATCCTGAGAGTCCCTCATTGTATACGTCTAATGCTCTGATGACAATGCCATTGGCACGTCAAGAGCAATTGATGATACATCAGACAAGTTGTAAATCTATCAAGAGAGACTTAGTGAGAAATCTCAGCCTGTTACTGAAAACCTTGGCATGGAAAAAAGCATCTCAAAATAAAACAGGGTGTGCTCCAGACATGTAATGATTTAAATACAGTAATTGCAACACATTGCTCACTTATCAGCTTAATAATAATTTCTTTTAACAACCCCCTGACAAATTTAACGAATGTTAGTGAAAATAACCAAAAGAAATAAACGAATACATGGGTAATTGATGCATAAAGTGTGCATCTTAACATCAAAATTTAAAAGGATATCTCACACAAAAATAAAAATTCTGTTTACCAATTCACCATTTACCTTCATTTCCAAACCCGTATGACTTTATTAAACACAAGAGAGGATATTCTGAACAATGTTTCACCTGTTTCAACTAAATGACTAAATAAACTTCTTTTTAAATATCTAATTTTGAGTACATATTAACAGAATTTTCATTTTGAAAGGCATCCGTTCCCCTAAAGGTATAAGGGAACCATGAAGGATCCATCATCATTATTTGAAATGGTCTTTTGATGTGACAAATACATTTGTGTGACAAAATGCATGTGGAAATAATTATTAAAAGTAATGTCATTTTCCAGAAGTATTTCCCAAAAGCATCAGCTACCTACACTCCTACATAAAAAATTTGCAAAATACTTACTTTTAGGCACATCACCTTATTTACACAAAAAGGTTTCTAGTAGTACTTTAAGGGTACAAATTTCTAAGGCGACTAAAATGCACCTTTTAGGGGTAAGTAAGGTACAACAGCTCAACATGTTCAGTTATTAAAAAGAGTTGCCATACATTCCATAAAAGAGGGAATATACACTCTCCAGCAATGAACAAGCACCACTATGGTTTAAACACACTATTTTGGTCCAAAAGCAGCAAAAGCAATGCCCTTGTCATGAAATACACATTTACATAGTCATTAACGCTGTTCTTAAAACAAGACTCAAAGAAAAGCAAGGCATTTCATATTTTCTACTATTTGTTCAAATGTACGGACATGATATTATACCAAATAATAGTATATTCTAAATCACATTAACTCACCAGGTAAAATCTTTTCTCTGTCCATTTAAAAAGCATTTCTAATATATGGCTCCAGACGCTCTTCAGTGCACCTGATGTAACATATAAACAAAGACAAAGAAAACAGTGTTATTGAGAATATGAAAAGCCCAGCCCCGATCCCCCTCAAATCCCTGTCACTCAGGAAACATGGCCTTCCTGCAAACAAGAGGTAGTATGGAGCGGGACAAGGTCACAGGGGCATGTAGTGGGCTGGAAGGATGTTTTTGTCATTGCTTTGGCCCCTGGTTGGCAGCAACACAGGCAGGCAGACGTCCATCCTCAGGAAAAGAGCCTGTGGAGGAAGTGAAGCTGATGTCACAGCCGCACACAGTCTGCCTGCTGTAGATCAGCACGTGTGCAAAAACAAAGCTATCGGTAAAGTCACGTAAACACGAAAACAGGTGGACTTCATCATATTGTGCTTCAATACTGTGATCAAGCCTTCGGCCTTTTTCTGAGCAAAATTCTCCACAGAATCTATTTCACGGCTACTGCCTTTAAATCATATTGTGAAGGCACACGTCCAATAATGACAGTGAAGCAATAACAGGATGTTTACAAAGTTATCCAATTTAAGAGAATGAAACATAATGATTGAACCAAATATAACCCACTGATATTTAGCAACACATCACATTTACTATAAATCATAAGATTTTTTTTGTGTGTGTTTGTCTGTTTAATCCAATAGATTGTGAGGTGCTTTACTTGAGTAACAGTTACAATGGGACATACTTCTGTGTCCTGGAGAGGTCAGGTGGTGTAAAGGACACAGCTGCAGCTGACATACAGACACTAGTGGTTTTTGACATCATGTAGTGATGTTCAGACTGCAGGTTTTGCTGTTATAATCAGTGAAGATACTGTTGCAAGTAGAGGCCTCGGAATTTCCTCAGATCCATTGAGAAATGGCTACGACAGATGTTTTGGCTGCCTCTGATATTTCAACTGCCATTAATGCATGTATAGGTAAAGTATGAATGACGCTCTGATGAACAATACTTCAGATTCACCTCTGTGTATATTACTATGAGAGTTAGTCAGAAAAGTGTTATTCTTTATTATTTTGTTAGAATATCCATTGTGATTTTCAGCTTTGTAATTTGTATTTTTTTTATTTGACTCTTGCAGCAAAGGATTCTTTCAGCCTAAAGACTTTTTTTGCAACAGTAGGCTTGTCAAAGAAGTCTCCTGCTGAGATAGAGAAGGTCTTTAAAATGTTGGACCAGGACAAGAGTGGGTTCATTGAACAGGATGAGCTACAGTTGAGTGATTTGCCGAATTACTTTTTTCATATGTTTATGGGGCAGCTAGACTAACTGAAAAACTGAGTTGCACAATCCTGTGTGATAAGTTAGGGATTGTGTAGTCATTCAGCTTATTACATGGCTAATACATTTTTTTTATGTGTGCATGAAATATTGATTTGAGTTGAAACTGTTCTCTTATCTTAAAGCATTCCACTAAGAAAAGATAATGCATTTACAGTACTGGTAGTAACAAGACAAACAATATTACAAGAATAGTCCTCTGACTTCATTTTCAATACAATTGATAATTGATACACATTTGTAAAACAAAGCAGAGAGAGTGCCCACTGTGTGATACAAGAGACTTGAAAGTAGTGCCGGTTTTAGTTACCTGGATGAGTGCACTTCAGTCGAATACTCTACATGTTCACTTATTGTATTGTGACTCATTTTCTAGGTTGTTTCTGCAGAACTTCTCTAAAGGGGCTCGTGCACTTACAGCAGCTGAAACCAAGGCCTTCCTCATGGCTGGAGACATGGATGGGGATGGGAAGATCGGCTGGGAAGGTTGGTATCTAAAATACTCAGATATTTTAAAAATATGATAAGTAATGCATAAAAGTAAGAGATTAAACTACATCTCCTCATTTCCTGTAGAATTTTCAGCCCTTGTTAATGCTTCCTGAGACCAGCTGTGACTGTCAAACATGGCAAAGAAAAAGGTTTTGCCACTGGGGTCTGAATTGTGCAGGATTGTGTTCTGTCTTGTATGTCTTACTGTAATGTTGTATGAACTTCTACAAGAGAAAGTAACAAAATAAAAAGATTTCAACAATATTTCTTACATGTGTATTGTGTATATATTGCAAATAAGACATCTCGAATAGATTTTTTGTCATCTTTAATTTTATTTTTAATTTTATTTATTATTTGTTTGTTTGTGAATTGTGAACTCAAATATTTTTGCAGCTGTTGGGTAAACAAGCTAACACATTAAAACTACAATGACGTGTAAAGTACTGCAGTATTTGTAATCACTTGAGTAGAAATTTGAATTGTTTTGCATACTTTTTGACATTTTGTGCACTGGTCGTCACAATGTTGAATACACTTAGGCCTATTCATTAAGGTGTTGAGTGAAACAGCCTCCTTTGGAGACAAAAGCTTAAGCGTTTTATCATATCTGCCAGTAATCTGAAACTCTGAAACGTTTGCTCCTGCTCATGCCTCCAGCTGTCCCAGAATCTGCTTAGCATCATCTTACTGCATGTGTAGAATATATATGGTGCAGAGACTGTAAATGGTTTTGAGCCCCCCCCTCCTCAAGAAAAAAAAATCTTCTTACACATTTCCCTGGTGAAAAATATCTTAAATCAAATTAAATAATAATTTGCAAATAATAATAAAGAATCCTAATGAGATAGGTCTTAAAATCCTACTGGATTTACTGAACTGAACTTCATAAACAAATAAATTATTAAGCTGTGGTAAATGGTTTCAAATAATGACAGTACAAGCCAAGGCTGCAATGGGCAAAATATTACAAACTTTTTTAAATATGAGAATTATGGTGCAAGGAATTACTTTACATATGAATGACATTGCACACATTTTCATGCAAACACTTAGAACATACAGTATGTGTGCTAGGATGTCCCACCTATGTTTCCCATAAGGACTCAGTGCATCCCCTTTTTGAAAGGATAAAAATAGAGCTATATGACTAGTGGACACTTTTTTTTTTTAAACTTTACCTAGCCTAAGCAAATGGTGTCTGTTACAACCACAGACACAAAAGTATAAAAGCCAGGCTCATGGGTGCTTGGGTAGTCGTCACACATCTGTGGAACAGTTGCCAGCGCAGCGCAAAGGTGAGTTTACCAGAGACACCTTGAGGATCATACACCAGGGGTCGATGAATTTCTCTAATCACCATGGAATATAATTAACGGGAAATGGAGGAATAAAATAAGGATGTAAACGGACTTGCAGCAGGACTGAAATTGTGAAAGTACATCTCTTCAATTAACCAAACCAAGGACCATACTTTCTGCTTACTTTCTTGGGTTTTTGGATGAGCTTGAAATGATTGTTGAATGATTTTTTTTTGTGTGTGTTTCATTTGGCAATCTCACATGAGCTCACTGAAATAATATTTTAACTGTAGGAAGAAGTTTAACTCTAATGGGAGAATTGAAAGGGATTATGAAAGGGGTTATTTGAAATGACACTAAATGTTCCAGTTAATGTGATGTTACATTAATTTAGTCCAAATTCAATGTCAGAAAGCTTTATGCATCTTAATGCATCATCATCTTGTTTGGGTCTAATTTCCAGAAAAATCAAAATGGCATTTGCTGGAATTCTCAAGGACGAGGATGTGGCTGCAGCTCTTAAGGATTGCGCTGGTAAGACACATCTGCTTTGAAAAAAAATAGATTATTGTTTAATTTTCTGATTTTTAATATGGTTTCTATTTTATGTAATTCCAGCTGCTGACTCCTTCAACTACAAGAACTTCTTCGCCAAGGTCGGCCTGAGCGCAAAGACTCCCGATGAAATTAAGAAAGCCTTCTTCGTCATCGACCAGGACAAGAGCGGCTTCATTGAGGAGGATGAGCTGAAGTACGAACGCAACATACTTCGAATTATTGAACTCATTCTTTTGCATTTATTATATTATATTATATAGGCATATTTCTTAATGTTCTTTTTTATTCTCCTCAATGTTCCCAGACTGTTCCTGCAGACCTTCTCCGCTGGCGCCAGGGCATTGACTGATGCTGAGTCCAAGGCCTTCCTCTCAGCTGGTGACAGCGATGGTGACGGCAAAATCGGAGTTGATGGTACTTAATCTCATATTCATAATATTTATGACTTTATAGCACTGAGGATACAACACATAACAAGATAATATATGGTTAAACTATGAATTCTGGTGATGCAATCAAACTTAAAAACTGTTACAGAACATTTTCAATGCTTGCTTAATACGTCCTAACATTAACTGATTTGTCATCTTTTATGGCTCTTGATTTTGTAGCTACATTTATATTTATATTTAAAGTAGGTCAGCAAACCAACTAGCTGACCCAATAGACCTAATAAAAAGTGCAGTAAATCTTCATGAAAAAAACATAATTTATTGTTCAGTTTTGTCATATGTAGTAGCCTATAAATGATTGAATAATGTCGAGATAGAAGGTACCTCTAACTTTAACCTGCTTGAACTGAATGGATTGTTAAAATGAACAGTGGCAGACTTTAACTGTTTGTCTTTATGAATGTCTTTCCACAGAGTTTGCTTTGCTTGTAAAGGCCTAAGCATTCATGGACCCTTGTCTTTGGAACCAGAGCTCTGCTTAACTATCATCTTTTTTATATTTATTTATGAATGCCCTGCAAACTCCTCCATTCAAAGAACGCACGTTCAATGTCTTGAAAAGCTATTTATTATTAATGTTGTTTCATTGCATTGTATTGTTCTGTAAAAAAAAAAAAACTTCTTTGTGCAAACTTACAATCTCTTTTGCACTTTAAGGAAATAAAAATACATTCAATTTAAAACAACATTCTCTGTTCAATATCTTCCTCTGAATTTTACATATAAAAGAACTGAAGAAATCCTAATTTGAACATTTCCAGTGTTAAAACTGTTTGAAAAGTCAGGAATATCTTGGCATGGATAGTGTTAAGATTCCATGGTGTATAAGCATAAGTGATACATGTAGAGGAAGCACAGACATTAACACTTGATTTTTGTAAGCAATATCAATGATTAGTGTAGGCATAGTTGAAATTACAGATATATAAGCAATTTTTAAATATAAACATGTAATGATCCCTGTCCAACACAGGGAATCACCATGAAGATTTGTACACATGATCAAATGAATGCCCTCACAATCAACAGGAAGTGAGCTACTGAACCTTGTGCAGGCTACAGGCATCACTTACAGCTCTCAGTGACTGAGTGAGCATGTCACTTTATACTCAGATCCCAAAGGCGTATCACACACAACTCGACTGAAGCAAAGCAGGAGAAGCTGACTCTCTGAATGCTGGAGTGTACTAACAACACAGTTCTATGCAACTGCTATACTACTGAAACACAGTATTAAATTGAAATATGTCATATAGCCAAAGAAAGCTAATATATGAATGTGCACAAACTCGATCTAATAGCATATAATAATAATTCTGATTTTTTTTTAAAAACTATGGTAGATAGTCTTATAGCCTAGTGTCATTAATATTTCATAGAAATCTTTCATGGTTTTAATCCATTTAATTTTAAAGGATTAGCTATTTTGAAATTGCTTTGTCTATTTGTTTATTTATTTACACAACTTAACGCTATGTTTGTTTTCATAACTTAAAGAAATGCTAAAAAAAATGTTTCAAAAATGTTCAAAAGTCAAATATTATAACAAAAATTGTATAACCAAGAATCACTGTCCCCAAATACACCTATCATTATTATGGGAGACTGAATATTAGAGATGGTATTAATCTTAAGATTTTTATATCATAATTTGAGAGTGGCTTTATTGAGTATCAAACAAATTTTAATTTAATTGTAATAATTTTATGATTTCCTTTTATTTTACATTCAGTCCACATTTTACATTTATGCATTTAGCAGAAGCTTTTATCCAAAGCGACTTACAAAAGAGGAACATAAGCAGTGCATCAAAGAGCCAACGATATGCGTGATATACCAGGTTTATTAGACATAATATGGCATTTGTAATTGTTTATTAGACAATAACTGTTACTAATTGTTTATTAGACAATTAGATGACGGAGCAAGCTAGAAAAGAGGAGAAATGCAGAGAAGAAAAGACCGTTTTGATAAATGAAAGTCAAGTCCAAGGCTTAGCGACGTTTTCATTAAACATAATCATCAATAAAAAGTTTCTCTGTAAACAAGGTTCAAATTCAAGTCAGATGCTATTTTATCAATGGTCTAATTCACAATAGCTAGCTATCGATTTAATGAATTTATTTCAAATCTGCTGGCAAGCAGTGGTCAAGAGAAGCTCAAATCCCTACGGTAGACGTTCAAGAAACAAGGACCAATAGCTAAAACCATCGACTAGCCTATATGTTTATGTCAAATAAAACCGCCCTGTGAGTTTGCATTTACCTTATATTTCCAAAGAAAACAAGTAAGGACTGAAAAAAGTTCGTTTGTGATTCACGCGCTTCCTCTTGAAGCTCCGAAGCGTGAGATGATTTGCTTCAGTCACACAACTGCTGCAGAGCGAACTCTGTTTCTCTCGAGACAAAATGACCTAAACTCTTCCCGCTCATCTTCAGATACAGAGCGCTTTCATCCATATCAGCATCGTATATTATTAGCCGACGTGATATTAAGGACTTATACATCTGTACCTTTTTAAGCATCTTCATTTAAGTGCATATAAATAGAACAGCCTGACTAACGTTACTGGACAAGTTTTTCAACCAACTGCCCGTCATGAGGTGTCCATTACATTATGCCTTATATTTCGGTTGAGTAGTGGTATATAAGGTGGAAGCCACGGAGTTGGTGCTCACTGCAGTAGCCAGTTTCATCCCTGCGAATCCAAACCCTAAAGACAACCAGAGGTGAGTGTCTTCACAGATGAAGCTACAAGAGCTCACAATATCTTGCAAGGAAGAAAGAAAAACGACAGACAGCCATATGACTTCCGGCTGATCTGGAGAGGATGTGTTGATCTATTAAGTCTCGGCCACCTGGCGTGGGAATAACTTGTGTCTTGGAGTTTGGACGTGTTGGGATATCGCTCTTTATTAGGCGGTTTGATTACGCCAGGACTGGGTGGGATTTACACACTGTGTTGTTAAAGACATATGCAATTAATATGACTACTGTTGACCATTTACCAGTCCTATGGGAGCAAATAATTTCTGATGATCTGTTATATGGATGGAGTATTATGAAGTTGTTGTTTTTTTTATTAAATTGAAATATATGTATATGTATAATTTTATATACATTCAAATTAATATATACAAATTGAAATCAAATTAAACCTCTGCCATTTTTAGGCTAATCATGGCATTCGCTGGAATTCTGAATGATGCTGACGTAACTGCAGCCCTGCAGGCCTGCCAAGGTAACCTGCATGTTTCTGAACTGTCCCATTGACCTACAACCTAAAGCGAGAACATCAATTTCATATTGTTCCAAACCCGCATGACTTTCTTCTTTCCGTGGAACACAAAAGGCAGAATGCTATAGGGACTGACAACCTCAGTCACTATTCACTTTCATGTATGGACTAAGATGCAATGAAAGTGAATGGTGACTGAGACTGTCATTCTGCCTAACATCTCCTTCTGTGCTCCACGGAGGAAAGAAAGTCATGTGGATTTGATGAGGGTGAGTAAATGATGACAGAATTTTCATTTTAGGGTGTCAACATCAGTGTAAACATCATTCGTTAGAGTGCGGAGTCCCTTAAAGTCCCTTAAAGCAAATGTTCTTCTTGTAGTCCTTCTGCCGTTTATCGCCACCATTATGCTAAAAAATTATGACATTACCTTCCAGCTGCTGACTCCTTCAACTACAAGAGCTTCTTCGCCAAGGTTGGTCTGTCTGCCAAGACTCCTGATGACATCAAGAAGGCCTTTGCTGTCATTGATCAGGACAAGAGCGGCTTCATTGAGGAGGACGAGCTTAAGTAAGTCTGGTCTTAAAACACATTTTCCTATTAAATAAACTATTTTTTACTACTTTAAAAAAAATGTAACTATCTTGAACAAAATACTTAAAGGTGACTGCCTGCTTGTGCTTTTCAGACTGTTCCTGCAGAACTTCTCTGCTGGCGCCAGGGCACTGACTGATGCAGAGACAAAGGTCTTCCTGAAAGCTGGAGACTCTGATGGTGATGGCAAGATTGGAGTTGATGGTGAGGGATTTGCTTCTTGTTGAATGTATCAACTGTAAATAATTACTGTGATATTTTTCCTGCTGCTCCACCACAATTCTTCTGATGAATTCTTTCTCCTTCATTTTACAGAGTTTGCTGCCCTGGTCAAGGCATAAATGGCACCTGACCAACAACTTTTGCTGACAATCAGTATTGTAACCTGAGATCTCCACTTTTTTTATCGGGGTGGCTGATTTTTATACACAATTCTAACTGTCCACTCCCATGCTGCACCCGGTCCACAATGACTGTCAACGTCACACGGTCTTTCACGTTGTAGATATGCATGTTGGTTTCTGTAAAATCTTTGATGCTGTTTTTGGGAAAGGACAATGAGAAAATAAACACTATTTTTCATTTTTGAGTCTCTGTCCTCTTACTGAGTAAAAATGACAATTCACTGCCATTTTAGCTTAACTATTTAAAAAATATATATAGATCTAATGAGACATTTCATAAAATACTGTTAAATGTTCAGTTTTTGGAAGTGAAAAAGAACAAGTCATCTTACAATTTTCAGTGAAAACTGTACATTGACATCTAGTGTTACTCTTCACAATAGATGTTTTTTTTTCATGTGAAGAAAATTCTCGGCTTTTTTTTTATTTATCAGAGTCAGTAATATGTGTTTATTTAACAAAAGAACTCAGGAACTAAACAACCAAAATAACACAACAAGAACTGACAATGAACAGAAGAAAACACAGAGCTTAAATACACTGAAACAAAACAATAAACTAAAAACCATCAAGTGCAAACACTAATTGAACCATGAGTAACCATGACTACAGACAAAGGAAACTGATCTAGAAACAGTGAAAAGTCCAACTAAAGCAAGCACAAAATACAGATGACCTGTTACAATCAGTTCTGTATGTTACATTTTACATATTATGTTAAATTAATGTTTGTTTGTTTGTTGCATATTAGAAAGTACAGTGTGAACCAAACTGAGCTGTCATTATGTATCTTGAAGTACAATGTGGCCGCCACTAGGTGGTGTCTGGTGCCAAAATTTATATGATTTAAACATGCCAGCAGCCTCTCAACTAATTTTTTTTACATTTATTTATTTTATTTTTGCTAACTTTACTGATTCAAATGACAAAGTACTCTTATCCTAAAATTGTGCTGTTTATTTTGGATGCTTTTTTAAAATTTTGTCATTTGTTTCATTTTTAATTTTTCATTAATGTCAATTGTGGACTCAACAAACGACAGCAGAAGACATGTTGGCTGTACTGTACCAACAAACTAGAGAATGTAAATGGATAGATCACTATACCGTAACACTACCAGTCAGTTCAGTGACATTAGAGTGTATTGGTTTGTTGGCTAGGTGGCTCCAATGTCTTGTCTTCCCCTTTCCATGACAGGCCAAAGGCACTCGGTAATGCCATTTCTTCATCAATTTACGGTAGATTACAACATGTCTGCTTAATTATCCAAAAAAATTATAATAAATAAATAAATAAATAAAAAATAAAAACCTTTAATTCACTTCTTTATTTGATCCATGGCATTACAATATGAAAAATGTGTGGTGGATTTTGACACAGATGTTTTTATAGGGATGTTTAAGTAATCATTTTAACCATTTAATTCTCACACAACAACATTCAGTAAAATGTTGATTATCTTTGCTATGCATATACGATTTACTTTGAATTCTGACTGATTTTTCTGAACAGCAAACGATGCAGAAAATTCTTTGTCTGTAAGCTCAATCATTACTCTGTCAGATATCAGTCAGATTAGTGACAAAGTAAGAGAAAAGTGTCAAGTTACATGAGTAGATGATTAGTCTCAGTGTCTGCCTAAAGTGGATTGGACTCCTGACTACTTATTTAAAGCTAAGACAAAGGGAATCTCATTAAATGTAAAGCTATATTTAAGTTGCAAAATGAACCTTGGCATTAAATCAAGCATACAGTAAGAATCTGAGTAAGCATGTATTATTGTGAAAGAGCAAAACTTGTACATCAGCATCAAATACAGTATTGTTATTAATTAACTGGTATGGGGCACAAAATACGTGATGATGTTAACTAAATCTTGTGAAACAGATCAAAGGGGATTCACACAAAAGAGGTCAAACAGTTTATAAGTAATACATAACCAACACATGTGAAAACTTTTTCATCTTTATAGCATGATTTTATGCATCAAACTAATTTTAAGATGTTAAATGTTCTATCACAGAAAAGTATAAATAAATTGCATGTGTATATATATATATATGTATATATAAAAATATATCCAATTATAAATACAAAACATTAGCATACATAAATGAATTTAAATATCATTTATTTATTTAATGTCCAATGAGACTAGCACAAGCGATTACAAAAATGTCCAATGCACAACAAAAGTTGTAAACACTTAATTGCTAAAATCATTGTTTAAACATATATTTATGTCTTTATATACCTATATATTAGGGCCAATATAACCCTAAAACACTAGCATACATGAATATTTATTTTTCTATTTAAACTAGCATACATAAATATATATATATATCCATCTATCTATCTATCTATCTATCTACACAACAGCACCCTTGGGACACACTCACACTCTCTCTCTCTCTCTCTCACACACACACACACACACACGGAGCGTTTCTTTCCAATCAAGTACGCACAATATTAAGGGCGAAGTGCAGGTACCTGTCTATGTGTGCATTCGGTCCGAGGCTCATTTAAACAGTAAAGGATAATTAGTTAGGCAAGAAATTCAAGTCGAGCCTTGCAACACGAATTTGATACACGCACAGGTAACCCAAGCTTCTCTCATTGTCCGTCCCATTAGCATGTACATATATATATAAGTTGTCCGTGGATGAGAGGCGCAATCACACAGCCTTACCTCTACTCTGCATCAGCGCGAGGAGAAATCTTCACAGGTCAGAAGCTGCTTTCTGCTTACCATCAAATATCACATAGAAACTGTTATACTTTATCACCATGGTCCCGGCTATCAGTACATGTGTTTTGGATTTTTACTAAATTCGTTTAAAGTTCGAAGTCTTTTATTTCAGCAATAGGAGAGTGACAGAAAGTAGATGAGAATAGGATATTGTAGTGTAAAAATGCGTGATGATGATTTGGAAATGTTACAAATTATCTGCACATTTAATGTCTCTTTAATTTTGATGTTGCTCTAATTTATGTGAATTTAATTCATTTTAATTAAATTATTTTAATCTATTTAATTTCTATTTCATCTATATATATATATATATATATATATATATATATACACACACACACACAA
>NW_015659953.1:235010-247705 GCF_001515625.1 Sinocyclocheilus rhinocerous | reverse complement strand
AAAAGTGTGTGTGTATATATATATATATATATATATATACACACACACACACAAATGTGTACAAATACACAATTAGAATAATTTTTGCAATAAATTAATAAAGATTAACAAAATAAATATATAACACAATATAAAGGGGAAAAAAATAATGTTTTTTCTCCAACAGTTTGAAAATGTCACTTACATCCATCCTCTCGGCTGATGCCATTGAAAATGCTGTCAAAGACTGCCAAGGTATCTACTAAATAATTGAATAATGATAAATAATAACAATAATGATAAACAAATTTTAATTGTCTCGTGTTGAGACAATGATGACAATAATTCTCATGTTGCTTTTTCTCCAACAGCTCCAGACTCCTTCTGTTATAAAAAGTTCTTCCAACTTTGTGGCCTGAGCCAGAAAAGTCCCCAAGAGGTGAAGGATGTCTTCCGCATCATAGATGAGGATAATAGTGGATTTATTGAGGAGGCTGAGCTCAAGTATGTCAATTTGGCTGGTATTACTGTAAATTCATGTGTAATACATCACAAACAATGATGTGATGTGATTTCAATGATTGCTAATGCTCTAAAAGCCACAAAATCTACAGATACAAAGCCATAGACTATGTTGTTGTGATTTCATGTTACTCGAGGCACAGTTCCTAGAGCTTTTATGGCTTCAATATGTTGCCTTGTTGTTCAGTGTGATCGGAGAACATCTAATGCTAAAAATACTATGCTCGTAATAGACATACATGAAATCCGGTGCATAAAGAGAATTACTTCTGTTAAAACTTTACATTAAATGTCCATGTCTTACCTGATAATACCAGACTTCCATTTAAACTAAGTCCTTTTCAAATGTAATCCATGGAGATGCTGTCATTATGTTTGTTTTTTTCTGTCCCTGCTTTATCAGCATTATGTAATGACATCAGCAGAACTAGAACACAGAGCTGGAGAGATGACATTCACAACAGTCCTTTGAAGGGTTTCATTTTTAGCTCACATTTTAGCCGGGACAGGTGAAAGAGATCATATTTGATCATTTGATTGATGAGTTCAGCTGTATGTGGCTGAAACAAACGGATGCGTAGAAAAAGATCTCAAATGAAAAATGGGCTAAAATGCTGAGCTGCTTGAATTAGGAGAGTCACAGTTCAGTGACAACGGCTGTGCAGCACTTCATTCTTCTCATCAATGGATTTGTGTGAATCAGGTTCTTTCTCCAGCGATTTTTCCCAGGGGCGCGAACCCTGACAGAAAAGGAGATTAAGAGCCTCCTTACAGCTGCAGATGATGATAGCGATGGCCGAATTGGAGTAGACGGTAATGTTTTCTCATTAGATTGTGTTGTTTTTTTTTAAATTATTTTCTTATTTATTGTGTTTTATGCATCTACATGTTCTACCACTTTGTATGCACAGTTACAGTAATAAGATTTCAGATTTATGTCCCTTTAAATGGTGAGAATTTTTTTTGTCATTTTATGTCCTTTGCTTGTCTGTTATGTAATTTTCTCTGATCATTACTCAAAGATGTGCTAAGATTTAATAGCTGTCTTAGATTATGGAAACTCTAGTTAAAAAAAATATATCACTGCATTGCGTAAGAGGATCAAAGATCAGGGTCACCTCAAATTATTATTTCAATCCTGAGTAACAGTCATGCACACACTGTCTGAGACAATACAAAGTCGAAAAACTACATGTAAATTACTGAGAAAAAGAGCTCAGAGTAAAACTGTCTCCTTATTTTTGCCTTATTCATTGAATTTTTGTTTAAACTGATCAATCACCTCTTTAGCACATGTTGAAACACACGAGAGAGCTATACAGAAAAGTGTTGTTTTGGACTAATCCTGTTAAATCAGTTTATTATAATATCATAGTCTAAATTATTTTACTATATTTTAAATTCTGATGTTCCTCTTTCTCTACAGAGTTCCAGACTATGGTGTTATCCTGAAAGACTCCCTCAGCTATAAGCACTGAAACCCTATCTTTCATTTGACTTTTTACACCTGATTTCTTTTCAAAAAAGAAGAATCAGCACATAAAGTAAATGTTCTTGACTTTTGAATACTTGTGTCTTGTTTTGTTGTCCCACATTCACCCCAAATGACCAATGACAAAACTGTTCAGGGAAAATAAAAGTCACTAAACCGATGCATCTGGTTTACTGTGTTTTAAATGTGCTTATATTAATGCACATATAATTTAAGATATACATACAGGTATGTTGATACAGTGGATTCTGTGATATTTGCATACAAGTTGCAGCTTTTCTTTACAAGACAACCACCAGCATGTGACTTATGTGTGCATAAACTGGAAACTATTTCTACTGTCTTATGTTTAGCTTTGAGCTACAATTTATTCATTTGCGCACTACACATAAGCACAAAACAAAGAAAATGTACTTTTACTACATATGCAGTACATCTGAAAAACCTCTGAAAGTGGACTGTAACATTCCACGACCCTGACGAAACTTATAACTACCACAAAATGGGTAAAAAACAGTAAAGTAAAGCCAATCTTGATCTCATATAGAAAGCAAGTTAAACACATTTCAACATTGCTATTTTACACTTACTGCATGTAATAGAATATGTCTGCAGTGAATAGAGATATGTGCTAGCCTGTGAATGATTGAAGTTACAAGTAAATGCAGAATGTTCTAATGTCCTCGGTAGTTTAAATACCAAAAGAAGGTAACTTTACTTGACTTACTTTAGATTGTTACGGTGACCAATATATCAGATGCACCTGATGTTCTCAGCAAACCTTTGAAGTGCAATAATAATAAAAACAAATGAATGCACCTTCAAAGAAATCAAAATTTTACATTTGATATTCATTGTAATATTTCACAAATGTGTGGTTCTAGCAGCATGGATGAAGATGTCATAGCATCTAATATACATAGATTTTAGTCAAGTTATTTCATTTGGTCCTTTGTTTATATTTGCAAGCAGTGCATTTTATTCATTGATCATTCTAATCAATAAATACAAAATAGCTCACCGCAGAATATAAACCTTCGAATCCTAGATGTAACCAAAGCCTTAAAACAAAAGAGTTCAAATGTAAAGCAGACTAAGTAGGCACAAAAGGTACAGACATTGAGAGTGGGTATATGTTTCAGTGAAGAGGGCCTCTCAATACTGAATGGCAAGGATATCCCGCTCAGGTTACCGCTTAGCCCATTAGAACAATGGAATTGAAAATGATGCATCAATCCTGGCTTCAGATTATCCCTTTTCTGCAGTGAAGCCAGAGACCAAAATGAGCCAGGCAAACATGTGCCTTTATGGCATCAGCTCCACCAAGATAATCCCAGTGTGCATGCATGACCCAATATGTTCGATATAACAAACAACTAATGGGGGTGCTTACACTGACTGCAATTATGCTACGAAGATTATCCTCCATATTATTCAGCCAGAGGTAACATGTTCAAATGTTAGTATTGTTTCACTTGCAACTTTCCATTTACAAGCCAATATCTGCACCCATTTGTTTGTTTCTTTTATATATAAGTCTGCCATAAACATAAATTTGGTAATTTTAAGAGATGTTATGCAAACTTCCAACCTGTGTGCATATAAAATATACCCTGAAAGGATATGAGAAACAGCATTCGAGTTTAAAAACGAAAAAAAAAAAAAAAGCAGGAAAGTAACAGTTGACTGGACATAATGTTAACTATTACACATATTGATAGCTCATGCACACACATACACACACACTTGGCTGGCACATAGTAGGTTCAATTACAGTATGAATTATGATAACCAATCTATGGCAATTTACAAACAATTCATTATCATCAGTGGACAGACACAATCAATAGGGTTTCCAAGAATCTTAGTTGACCGAGTTGACAATCAAGCTGACAAGTTGACAGTCAGTTAATATACGTCTTGACAATAGGTTATTGTAGACAAAATATTGAAAAATAAAGAGGATACTTACAAAAATGTGTTCAAAATGCCCACCACATGAAAATAACATCATATGATGCTGATCACATGGCGATGTGATAAACCATTTTTGGTTGTTCGGTAAGTTGTCAGAATGTTTGCGGACGTAAGAAAAATATTTGAAAAGTATCAGTATTTTTTTAATTTCCAGAAAATTACACTTAAAAAAATCTGAAGTATTTATGAATTAATTTTAATTGGGACATTTTTCCCCAGTTATCTCAGTGGCAAAAAGTATCCAAATTTACCTAAATTCACCCCTGAATTTAATATGAATTATTATTATTAATTATTATTGTTATTATTATCAATATTTTGAACTTGAGACCCACTACAGGAACACAGTAAAAACGGGTTTAAAGGGACAGGCAATTTAAAGAAAACTGAAATGGTGCACAGATTATTTATGTGAGCCTACAGTTTGCTTTTCATTACGGAGCCCGGGAAGTAACCTGTAGGAGAAAAAAAAAACAATCCGTGGCGACGGTTTTGCAATCCGTCCCCTCAGTTTATAAACCGTACTCACGAATTCTACATAATAATATGCAATAAAACAATATACAATATGATTTGTTAACATGTAGGCTACATAGGAGCTTGCTGCATGAATCCGTGAATAGGCCTTGCAGGTGATTTTTCCTTCAGGAATGCCTGCAGGATTTCTTTGTAAGGGACGGATTGGAAATTCGTGAGTACGGTTTATTAATCCGTGGGCACGATTTGTTAAACCGAGGGAACAGTTTAAGAATTCGTGAGTACGGTTTATAAACTGAGGGGACGGATTGCAAAACCGTCGCCACGGATTGTTTTTTCTCCTACAGGTGACTTCCCGGGCTCCGTATTTCCTTATGATGTTTCTGAAGAAAATTGTTAGAAAAAATATAATAATCATCAGTGGACGTGAAATGTAACCTAAACTGTGTAATCATTCTGCAGTTTACCTTACCGGCAATTGGTTTTGAAAACAAAATGCTTGCTTGATAATTTGACTGGCATGGTCTGAAAATCATTTGAATAAATTTTTGTGAGAACTGGGAAACAACAGTTAACAAGTGTCACAAGACTCTCAAAATAGGTACAATCCTATGACAGGACTATGACATAATATAATCTTCATCTCATGTAAGCCTACGTAATTTTACAATTTTCACTGTACTGTTAATTTCTTTATACGTAAAACGTTTTGATGGGGGAAGTACTGAGTTACAGGACTAATAGTGAAACGGAACTGTGGATGAAATCTACCCGATCGGATCCGATTGTAACACACACAAGCGACTGTCAAGAGCAGGAAGTGCGTCTTTTTCATTGATCTCAGCTCTGTTTTCCCCCATGAGATAACAAATCAAGCACTTTGTTTCCGTTGTCATGCTGTAACAGGTAAGCACCAGTTTGTTGAACACCCTTTATGGTAGTTGTTGCTTTTGAAACGCGACATGAAACAGTCGGATTAATGGTGTAGCTAACCAGCTAGCTTTTAAGTAATGGTCTAATTTGTCTGATCACCGTCACTGTCGTCATGGAAAGTGAAATGCTTTTGGTTCCTTTTTTTGTTTATTTGCCTCAGTATCTGTTTGTCTTGTTCACTAGTCTAAGAAGCAACTAACTACTTTTCATCAGCAGTTTTTCTCAAAAGTAGAAAAAAAGGCAGTTTAGCCACAGTTTATTCGCTTTTCTCATAATCTTAAACTAAACAATTAAATTACATAATTTTAACAATTATATTACATTTAACTATAGTCCATAAGCTCAAATATGCAGGTAATGAATAGCTAACTTGTGCATGTCTACAAATAATACATAAAGGAATGCCGTGAACATACTTTACATTGTAGCTTGTGCATATAATCTATAATTAGTTAAGTGATTATCTTCATTATCTAAAGTTGTCTATTCATGTTTATTCTTGAAAATGTTTTCACTGTGTCCTTTGACTTCAGTCCCAATAAAGTTTATTCTGTTTACAGATCAAAGGCATGCAGGTCAAACTCAATGAAAAAAAGAGGGAACCGTAGAGACAGACCACACTAATGCTGATGATCAGGTTTTTTCATCAATGATGCTGTCTTTGAGGTCTAAATATGAATTATTTTTTAAATCAGACGTGATGTGTTCATTATCTGCTTTCTATTCCCACCTTATATCATCTTCTCATAAGCCCAAGAATGGCATCTGGAATGCAAGAGAAACAGTACACACCATCTTTGCTAAGTTTTTTCATCTATAACCCTAAGTTTGGACCACGTGAGGGGGAGGTAAATCCTGTTTATTTAGACATTTTAAACAGCTAGTCTAATTGTTTTGCATGTTGTGAGGCCACAGAAGGTGTAAAAATTTTGTGCTCTCAGCTGCATGTAATGCATTTTTCCATGTAAACAAATCATCAAAATATCCACAACAAATGTACAAAATGTCTGCAGAATCTGTCTGGGCATGGTAATAATCTGAAAGGTGAACAAATGCAGGTAGAAGTCACGTTTTGATTATTATATGTTAATCGTATGTTTATAGGGCTGTTATTGTACTTTGTAGGAGGAAAAGAAAATCTTGTTTTACCACCCTATTGAAATAGAGAAGAACGAAAAGATTCGCAATGTTGGACTCTGTGAGGCCATCGTTCAGTTCACCAGGTTAGCACTGTACTAATGATGGGATCAAAGGTGGGATAAAATAAAATATAGAGACACAGGCATAAATGAGAGATTTTCTTTTTTACAGAACCTTCTGTCCAACAAAACCGGCCAAATCTCTCCACACTCAGAAGAACCGACAGTTTTTCCATGAGCCGGAGGAGAACTACTGGATGGTCATGGTACGTCTATGCATCAGTGATGTTTTGTAGAGATTTAGTTCCAATCCAAATGTTAAACAAAAGAAGACAGAATAAAATCAAACTTGCCTGACACAGTGCTGCTAAAGTAGGTATTAAGCACCTTTGACGTCCTCTCTCAAGGTTGTACGGAATCCAATGGTTGAAAAACCCAACAAAGACGGTAAACCACCCACTGTAGAATACCAAGAGGAAGAGATTATTGTAAGTAATGCATGGAATGCTAGTTGAACATTTTTAAATTAGGCATTTTTAATTTTTATTTTACACAACCTTGATACAGAACAAAAAATTAATGTTCAGGCTGATGTGCACTACTGTTCAAACGTTTAGGCTCAGTAAGATACTTTTATTCAGCAAGAATCCATAAAACTGATTAAAAAAAAATTGACAGTAAAGACAGACTTTCTAACAGTTTTTTTTTTTTACTTTTAACAGTTGTTTAGTCTTATGATGTGTGGTTTGAAGGGATGTTTGTCTTAATGAATAAGAGATAAGAGGGAATGTTTATGGAAATTACATTTAAATTAATTTTTGATTGCTATTGCTTGTGGTATAATAACACTTGTTGGATTTGTGATGGTTAGACGAAGTGGGAGCATTGAAACATACAGTGGATATAAGAAGTCTACACACCAATGTTAAATTGCCAGGTTTCTGTGATGTAAAAAAAAAAAATTAGACCAAGATAAATAATTTCAGAACTTGTAATGTAAACCTTTAATGTAAACTATAACCTGTACAACTCAATTAAATAATAAACTGAAATCTTTTAGGAAAGGAGGAGTAAAATTAAAAAAAACGTAAATAATGTGGTTGCATAAGTGTGCACACCCTTAAACTAATACTTTGTTGAAGCACCTTTTGATTTTATTACACCACTCAGTCATTTTGGGCATGAGTCTATCAGCATGGCACATCTTGATGAATATGGGAGATTGTTGTCACATGTACTACACAGCCAGTGCTTGCCAGAAATTCCTGCAGCTCCTTTAATGTTGCTGTAGGCCTCTTGGCAGCCTCCCTGACCAGTTTTCTTCTCATCTTTTCATCCATTTTGGAGAGACATCCAGTGCTTGGTAATATCACTGTTGAGCCATATTTTCTCTACTTGATGATGACTGTCTTAACTGTGTTCCATGGTATATCTAATGCCTTGGAAATTCTTTTGTACCCTTCTCCTGACTGATACCTTTTAACAATGAGATCCCTCTGATGCTTTGGAAGAGAAGCCTGAAGGTTTTGTGCCAATATTGACTGGTATTTGGAACTGTTCATAATTCCCTCCACCTTGACTAAGGCCCCAGTTCCAGCTGAAGAAAAACAGCCCCAAAGCATGATGCTGCCACCACCATGCTTCACTGTGGGTATGGTGTTCCTTTGGTGATGTGCAGTGTTGTTTTTTCGCCAAATATACCTTTTAGAATTAGGTTTCTTGGTTTCATCAGACCATAACACATTTTCCCACATGCTTTTTAGGAAACTTAAAATGCGTTTCTGCTAAATTTAGCCAATGTTATTGCTTAATTCTGAACACAGCCACATCCTTAGTTCTAAGAGGGTGTGCACACTTATGCAACCACATTATTTTCGTTTTTTATTTTTACTCCTTCTTTCCAAAAAGATTTCAGTTTGTTTTTTAATTGAGTTGTACAGGTTATAGTTTACATTAAAGGTGGAAAAAGTTCTGAAATTATTTATCTTGGTCTAATTTTTTTTTACATCACAGAAACCTGGCAATTTAATAGGGGTGTGTAGACTTTTTATATCCACTGTATGCAACTAAGATTATTGAATAAACTAGGCTCCTTTGTTATAATGTGGTTAAAAATAAAAATAACTGGAGTAATGGCTGAAATAGCATCACAGAAATATAAATGAATTTTTAAAAAATATTTTAAAAGGAAAACTCTTAACATTTTCTTATTAATCAAAAAAAATGCAGAGTATAAGAGAATTCTTTCAAATTCTTCTTTAATTTAAAAAACCTTACCAACCCCAAACTTTTGATTGGTAGTGTAGACTGAGTTGTTCCCCTCTTTGTGTTCTAGGATTCAGTTTATGGGTCTGTATTACAACAGTGCTACAGCATGTATAAGGTAAACACTTTATATTTATCTATTCTCTCATTTCAAATTTTCCATTTTTTTAATAATCTATTATTTACACATTATTTTTTACAAACATCTGATGTTTCTAACAGTTTTGTTGTTGTTGTTGTTGTTGATTTTTAGCTCTTCAACGGCACATTCAGCAGGGCATTTGAGGCCGGTGGAGTGGAACTGCTTATTCAAAAGCTTGAAAAGTTCTTTTACAGGGTAAATAAAGTATTAATTAAGAGAACTCAATCCTTCAATCAGATAAAAAGTAGACCGTGCATACATTTGGTCTGTTTGGTAAATGCATGTCTTAAAAGGGATAACCATTAATTTTAGGCTTTGAATATTGCTTTTCTTTATAGTCATACTGTTGTCCTCCCATGAGAACTTTTTAAGGATGTCACTGACAATCTGACCACTTGTAATTAAAGTCCCACGTTTAAGGAAAGAGATAAATTGCAAAGATATTTAGTAGTTCACAATTGTAGAGATATGTGAGGTTCTTCTTTATTTCTGTTATCATATTCAACACATATGTACAAATTGTCAGTGTGAGACACGTATATGAAATGGAGGCCCAACAATCTTACTTGTCCGTGTTTGTCTTATTGGTTCTTCGGTTCAGATTTCCTTGCTGAGGGCATCATGCTTACTCACCTGTCTGAATAATTCAGCTTAGGTTAAGGGAAATCCTTCGCGTCACCCCCTCCCTAACCTGAGCTGAGCCCTGAAGCTCTCAGTGAAAGTGCAATTTGTGCCTCAGGTTAAATGTGACTGACTGCTTAGCAAAGTCACACCAGGGCTGCATCTCCGGACGTCAAGTGGTCAAATTACATTACGTCAGCCTTATCAGGGATGCTTTGGTAATTTCATCCATGTTTGAGGCCATAGCGTTGTTGTACAGTTTCTTCTGGACCTTTCTTGAGAGGCAAAATTTCATTCCTGATATTATTCTGTACTTATTAATACTGTATTATTTGTATTTTACCTGATCATTATGGAATTGTAAAAGTAACTGTAGTCTGGAGAAGATTTTTTTTTAAATACATTAAGTTGTTGTTGTTGTTGTTGTATGCTTTGCCTTAGTACCTGCAGACACTTCATCTCCAGTCATGTGACTTGCTGGATGTGTTCGGGGGAATCAGCTTTTTCCCCCTCGACAAGATGACCTACCTGAAGATCCAGTCTTTTGTCAATAGAGTAGAAGAGAGCCTGAGTCATGTCAAATACACGGCCTTTCTCTACAACGACCAGCTGATCTGGTGAATGTCAATCAATACACATCTCACGATTGTTTTAAGGGATATTTCACCCAAAAAATGATCATCTTCATGGTCATCTTCAACTCACTCTCACGCCATTCCAAACCTGTATGACTTTATTTCTTTTGTGAACCACAAAAGAAACTATTTAGCAGAATGTTCACACTGCTCTTTTCCACACAATAAAAAGTGAATTGTGAAGAAGGGCTGTCTAGTTCAAAAAAGGATGAAAAGAGCTATGGTGAAATAATAATTTATGTTAATAATAATTAATGAATGTGTATTCCGATCACATTTGAGATTTCTTGTAGGTTGACTGTAGCATTAAATTGTTGTATTTTTTTTATTTATTTTAATTACAGCTTGAAAGTATTAGCTGTTGAATTATCATTTTGAACCCTTCTGCAACCTTTAGAAACATCATTCCTACTGCAAATGCTTGATATGAATGAGGGTTTACCTTAAATAACTGAGTGCCGTAGAGGAAATGAAGTCTGAGAGATGAGACTGCAGGGACTCAATAAAGCGGCACAGCCAAAGCTTCTTAATCACAAACTGTCTGGCACAGGGATCCAGATAGACTTAAAATATGACTTTTAATTCTCTGTTGAATTCACAACATGATTTTCATATCTTATTTACAAAAATTGCTTTCACAGAAGTGCATGTGTTTATGCCTGTTGAATGTTGTCTTATTACTTGTTTAAATTAAAGTGTCTCATGATAACATATTACCAGTTTTGTAAGGCACAAGAAATTAAAACAATTAACATTAATATTGAAACACTTTCTTGTGTTCGAATGTGCAAGTTTGTCTGATCTTTAGTCTTAAGTTCTGTGCTGTATTTTGTAGGAGTGGTCTAGAGCAGGATGACATGCAAATTCTGTACAAATACCTGACGACCTCGCTGTTCCCGCGGCACACTGAACCCGAGGTGAGACCACATTAGTACATTGTACTGTTATATTGTAAATGTGTAAGCCCTAGACACAAAGGCTCTGATAGAAAAGCCGTTTTACTCATTTCCCCTTTTTACCCTAGTCTAACACTGTTTATACAGTAGACACTAGGGGTGCATTTCAATGTATCAAAACTAAATTGCCCCCATTAAAATCCTAATATAAAAATGTTTGTTTAGATATTTTAATTCCCTTTCTGTCTTTTTATTATTAATTTTTTTTAATTCTCAAATTTCCCCTTTTTACCCTAGTCTAACACTGTTTATACAGTAGACACTAGGGGTGCATTTCAATGTATCAAAACTAAATTGCCCCCATTAAAATCCTAATATAAAATTTTTTTTTTAGATATTTTAATTCCCTTTCTGTCTTTTTATTATTAATTTTTTTTTATTCTCAAATATGCTGTGTGTGAATTGGGCATACCGTAAAACAGTTATGTTGTGAAATATTATTGAAATTTAAATGTTATTTTATTTATGAAGTTTTCTATTTAAACATTTTAAAATATATTTTATTTCTGTGATCACATGATCCCTTCAGAAACAATTCTAACATGCTGATTTGTGCTCAAGAGACTTATTCTTATAAATGTTGAAAATAGTTGTGCTGCTCAATATTTTTGTGCAAACCGTGATAATTCTTTATCAGGATTCCTTGATGAATAGAAAATTAAAAACATTTATCAGCATTAGACACTTAAAAATACAGTGAATAATTATTTATTACAAATTAAGATTTTTTTGAATGCATTTTAAGATGACTTTTCTCATCAACTGGTTAAAAACACCGCTGTATGCTGCGTCAAAGATGTATTGTTCGGTCAAAATTTACATTAAAGGGATAGTTCACCCAAAAATGATTTACTCACCCTCAAGCCATCCTAGGTGTATATGACTTTCTTCTTTTAGATTAATGCAATTGGAGTTATTTTAAAAAATTTCCTGGCTCTTCCGAGCTTTATAATGGCAGTGGTCGAGATTTTGAAGCCCAAAAAAGTGCATCCATCCATCATAAAAAGTGCTCCAGGATTAATAGAAAGGCTCCGGGGGGTTCATTTATTTTCCTTTACAAATCTTATTTTTTATACTTATTCATGACCGGGGTTTTGTTTCGCCTACGTCCTGAGTCATACGCTGGAATGCCACTCTCTCGTGAACACGCGTACAACAGTTAGCGGAATCTAGTGATTATGGTTTATATTTACGGTTTAATATTTTTCTTACACATTCTTTTCTTACACTTTAGAAGGCCTTTATTAACCCCCCATAGCCGTGTGGAGCACTTTTTATGATGGATGGACACACTTTTACGGGCTTCAAAATCTCGACCACCATTCACTGCCATTTTAAAGCTTGGAAGAGCCAGGACATTTTTTAAAGGGGTCATATGATGCGATTTCAATTTTTCCTTTCTCTTTGAAGTGTTACAAGCTCTTGGTGCATAAAGAAGATCTGTAAATTTGCAAAGACTAGTCTCAAATCCAAAGAGATATTCTTTATAAAAGTTAAGAGTCAACCACGCCTACCTAAAACGGCTCGTTCTAACACGCCCCCACATACCTACGTCAC
>NW_015659953.1:233332-234557 GCF_001515625.1 Sinocyclocheilus rhinocerous | reverse complement strand
TGTTTCGTTGTGAAAGCGAACTACTTTGTTTGGCCTTCCAAAAGAGGATGGTATCCGCTTTGTCATGCCTGGAGCTGATCCGTGCTGGTCGCTGAGGAAATACATCAACTTCATGCTGTGGATCGCCGGATCGGCTTTCACCATGGACGAAGCGGAGTCCAGCCCGGGGTCGTCACATGTGGTTGCCACAAGCCCGCTGGCCTCCACTCACTCTAGCCGCCGGCCTCTGCTCACTCTCACACTCTACTGTGTGTTTCGTTGTGAAAGCGAAACTACTTTGTTTGGCCTTCCAAAAGAGGACACGACTAGAAATCAGTGGTTAAGTTGTATTTACAACACTGTTCCAGAACAGTTCAACCCAAATATTCAGATGTGTGCTGCGCATTTTATGGCGGACTGTTTCCTGATCCTGGGAGAGTAACTACAATGCCGGCTGTTCTGACTCACAGAATATAAGTAAGTTTTTTATATTTAAAGAATTTGCCAATGACGATTCAAACGCGAGTTTTGAGCAGTGTAGAACAGCGCTTGTTGTTTGTCATTTCTCCGATCACAAATGCAGACATGGTTTTATGTTTACGCAGCGCGATGCAACGCGTAAAAAGACAGTATAAGTCATTATAATCAGTAATTATGTCCCCACACTGGATGCAACAAATGCCTCGTTTATAATAGGTTTTAATGTTTTTGTCTCATCGCTCCGGCCGGACAGGGCATCACAGTACGGCAAGGGGCATAACATTTCCGTCACACGCTTGAGGTATTCGGCCAATCACAACGCACTGGATAGCTGGCCAATCACAGCACACCTCACTTTTTCAGACCGATGAGCTTTGTAAAAATCGACACGTTTCAGAAAGGCGGGGCATAGAGGAGAAACAATAATGTACAGTATGTGGAAAATAATGTGTTTTTTTAACCTTAAACCGCATAAACACATTTCATTACACCAAATACACAAAATAATGTTCTTCTTAGCAACGTCATATGACCACTTTAAGTACCAAATATGGATGTCATGCCATAAAATATTTTTAATACGACTGACTTTGCATTTAATTGAATTTAATAACAATATTGTAAGTTACTAATTATAACACTTTCATTTTGCAGAGAGTAAAGAACATTTACATTATCAAAATAACATTTTCATTCAGTCTAGCCAGAGTTCAGGCACTCTCAAAAACTCCCATTTAAACCACTGAAGCTGTTTACACTGTGAAAT
>NW_015659953.1:225417-231110 GCF_001515625.1 Sinocyclocheilus rhinocerous | reverse complement strand
CGCCGTTCTCAAGCCCGCCTGCCTCCGCTTCTCAAGCCCGCCGGCCGTTCCTCACTTTAGCACTCTACTGACTCTACTGTGTGTTTCGTTGTGAAAGCGAAACTACTTTGTTTGGCCTTCCAAAAGAGGAAAATCAGTGGTTTGTCATGCCTAGAGCTGATCCGTGCTGGTCGCTGAGGAAATACTACAACTTTGTGCTGTGGATCGCCGGATCGGCTTTCACCATGGACAAAGCGGAGTCCAGCCCGGTGTCGTCACATGTGGTTGCCGCTTGAGCTGTTCTCAAGCCCACCGGCCTCCGCTCACTCAAGGCTGCCGTGTGAAACTACTTTGTTTGGTCTTCCAAAAGAGGACACGACTACAAGTCAGTGGTTAAGTTGTATTTACAACACTGTTCCAGAACACTTCGACCCAAATATTCGGATGTGTGCAGCACATTTTATGGAGGACTGTTTCTTGATCCTGGTAGAGTAGACTACAATGCCGGCTGTTCTGACTCACAGACTGTAAGTACGTTTTCATATTTAAAGAATTTGCCACTTATGATTCAAACGCGAGTTTTGAGCAGTGTAGAGTAGCGCTTGTTGTTTGTCATTTCTCCGATCCCAAATGCAGACATGGTTTTATGTTTACGTGGCGCGATGCAACACGTAAAAAGACAGTACAAGTCATTATAATCCGTAATTATGTCCCCCACTGGATGCTACAAATGCCTCGTTTATAACGTGTTTTAATGTGTAATGTGGGCATCACAGTATGGTAAGGGGTGTAACATTTCCGTCACACGCTTGAGGTATTCGGCCAATCACAACGCACTGGATAGCTGACCAATCAGAACACACCTCGCTTTTCAGAGCGATGAGCTTTGTAAAAATCGAGGCGTTTCAGAAAGGCAGGGCATAGAGGAGAAACAATAATGTACAGTATGTGGAAAATAATGTGTTTTTGAACATTTCATTACACCAAATACACAAAATAATCTTTTTAGCAACATCATATGACCCCTTTAAAGGTCATAGTGTTCTGATGAGGGGGTTAAAAACAGGACGGAAAATAGCCTATTACTTCTAAATTATGTTTTTTTAAATGTAAAAATCTTGATAACATTATAAGTTGACCTCAGAGAACAGTACAAAATAAAAACAGAGGCAGTCCATTTCCCCTTTAAAGCAGGCTTATATTTTACAATATAAATATAGTTTAAAGTATAGTTTACCATAAATTCTTATCAGAATATTCAGCAGTACACTATTATAAATAACTACAATACATTTTCATTTAACTGCAAATAACATGCAATTAAGCATCTGAAAGCATTAAATTCAGTGCACACTTAGGTAGGCTATGTTTTTTCAAAGTATATTTTCATAAAAGTACACTTATATTTCACAAAGTCAACAACTTCAAAATCAGAATTTTGAGTCTGTTTGACGATTTCGAATATTTCGTTTTGAATCAAATAAAGCTGTTTTTACACTGATGCCACACAGATTCATTCGTTATGAATTATCTGATCTTTTGATTTGGGTCAGCCACACCTACCTAAAACGGCTCGTTCTAACACGCCCCCACATACCTACGTCACTATTTGGGCGGCGTTATGCAACTCTTCCCAGATAGTGACGTAGGTATGTGGGGTGTGTTAGAACGAGCCGTTTTAGGTAGGCGTGGTTGACTCTTAACTTTTATAAAGAATATCTCTTTGGATTTGAGACTTTAGTCTTTGCAACTTTACAGATCTTCTTTATGCACCAAGAGCTTGTAACACTCCAAAGAGAAAGGAAAAATTGAAATCGCATCATATGACCCCTTTAATATAACTCAGAATGTATTTATCTGAAAGAAGAAAGTCATGTATACCTAGGATGGCTTGAGGGTGAGTAAATCATTTTTGGGTGAATTATCCCTTTAAGGCTCCATTAGTTAGCATTAGTTAATTCATTAGTTAACATAAACTTCCAATAAAAAATTATTCTAAAAGCATTTGTTAACCTTAGTTAATTTCAGCATTTAATAACGCGTTGTTAAAATCAAAAGTTGTAACTGTTTTATTTAATGGATTTGAGCTAACATGAACTAACAGTTGTATTTTTT
Organism: Sinocyclocheilus rhinocerous; assembly: GCF_001515625.1. Taxonomy (NCBI): domain Eukaryota; kingdom Metazoa; phylum Chordata; class Actinopteri; order Cypriniformes; family Cyprinidae; genus Sinocyclocheilus; species Sinocyclocheilus rhinocerous. The sequence continues at coordinate 229,016 of NW_015659953.1, read as the reverse complement.
AACAAATAATAACTTTTGTAACAAATGTAGCTATTGCTCATTGTTAATGTTAGTGACTAATGTTTACTAATGAGACCTTATTGTAAAGTGTTACCTATTTTTCTTTATAATTGTTTTGCCCTTTAATCTGTTTGAAACATTTGTTTACTTTATACATTTTTTGTGTATTTCTCTATTGTATTTAAATGTTCAGTTCTTTTTGTTTTAAGAAAAAAGTTATTAAAAGTTATACTGTCTAAAAAGTTATTCTATATTAGTATAAAAGTTATACTAATCAGCATTTATTTGAAATCAAAATTAATTGTATATAAACAAATGTCTGATTGTTACAGCAAAGCCAGCTTGTAATCTTTATAGTCTCTAGCCTACTAATACACTTGTGTATTACTGTATGTATACAGTTTCTAACAGTATGCATGACATGATTTTGCTATTTTAAAATAGTGTGTGAATTTTGTGCAAATTTGATTTTTATACCATTGAATTTCAGTTGAATATATTGTGGGATACAATCACTTTGAATGTAGACACAGTGTAACTGATGTCATGCCATAATAATTCAGTGTGTTTTTGGAATGTGCTCCAAAGTAATGTGCCGTCTACAGCTGTGTTAATGAATGATCTGTGTGTGTGTGTGTGCAAACATTCGGCAGCTTGCAGGAAGAGACTCTCCACTCAGGCCAGAGGTGGCTGGGAATCTGTTGCACTACGGGAGGCAAGTATCCAAATATTTCCTGCTTTGAACTCAGGGCTGGAACAGTGCGCTCTTGGCCTTCTGCCTGTCTGCTTGGGCTCCATGCTTCAGGGACACAAGCAGCCAAGCACAGCGCTAAGACAACACAGATCAACCAACACTGCCAAATATCAGATTGCACAAGGGTAATTTAATTGCTTTAGTGGCAAAGAGAAAACAAGAAGCCCAACAGACTTCACAGTAGCCTGTCTAAATTGTTCAGCGAGTTGATGATGGCACAAAGGGGTCACGTTCGATTGATTGCAATAAGATTTATAGATTATTCTCCTGAGATCAATCAAGGAGAGACTGATGAATAATTGGCAGAGCTTCTTTGTTTGTATGTGTTCGGTGTGTAATGTGGGTAATGGGAGCATAATCTTCAGAGGGTCGGCTGTGACTCATGAGGCCCGGGCTGCCCCCTGGAGTTTAGCAGGACAGAGTAGCTGGTAGCAAACTGTAAGCACTGAGAACTGTGACTTGGCACTTATTCAGAGGCCTGGGAGATAATCACAGATTATTCATCATTTTGAAAGACTGTGACTTGGCACTTATTCAGAGGCCTGGGAGATAATCACAGATTATTCATCATTTTGAAAGAGATGTTTGTGGATTTTGGTGCCTTCTTAAGAGGTCATGTGAATATTTGTATTATGCATGAAACGTCCAGAGTTGTACTGACATCTTATGTTATGTTATGGAAACAGATTTTTAACAGGACCAGCAAATCTTAAAGATCCAGATGCAAAATTCAGATTTCCCAAGATATTTGTGAACACAGAGGACAGTTACGAGGAGCTACATTTGATCGTTTACAAGGTGAGAGAAAACGTCAAACTCGGTGTTATTCTTTATGCGTTTTAATCTATGGGTTTAACAGATTGATTGACTTCGATTACCTAACATTCATGTTGTAAATTGTTATTAATAATAATAATAATAATTACGTAAATGTTATTCTTTATCCAGGCAATGAGTGCAGCTGTATGCTTCATGGTAAATGGTAAGTGTCTGCTCCCAAGTAATTTTAACACATTTTTTGTTCTTGTTTTGTTAACAGTTCACTTAGTAATCATATTATCAGGAAATCGGTCAAATGTTAACTGTTCTTTTACACCCTGCTTCCCTTTGTGCTTGTAGCGGCAGTGGATTTGAGTCGTGAGTTGTGTGAACAACTAGACAGCCTGGTTGGTCCCCAACTCACCCTGCTGGCCTCTGACATATGTGAGCAGTACAACATCAACCGAAGGATATCAGGGTCAGTATTACTCCAGAGCTTCACTTCAACTGCTAAATGATATCATAAAGGCATTGTAAATAGTTTTTTTGCCACTTATCACACTTTAAAGACACATAACAGCTTTTATTCTTCCATGCATGTTACACTGGGAGGGAATACTGCACCTCGGCTTCACTAATTCTCTCAAAACTGTTGTTGTAGGCCAGAGAAGGAGCCTCAATTTAAGTTCATCTACTTCAACCATATGAACTTGGCTGAGAAAAGCACCATCCACATGCGCAAGACGGCCAGCGTGTCCCTCACCTCTGTCCATCCAGACCTCATGAAAATCCTTGGGGATATCAACTGCGATTTTGCACGGTAAGCAAGCAGTGCCGCTGATCAATTGAAGAGGTGTATTCAAGTCATTGTATGTTTGAATTACATTTTGTAAATGTATTTGGAATAAATTAATATATAGGACAAAAAAATGAGCACCATTTCATTGACCCAAATAATGTTTATTTTCTGGTGAAATATTAGTATGTACTGAGACAGCAGGTTTCATTCACTAATAATTGTGTGGATTATCCGTCATTGTATGCACATGAGAATTTCTCACAATAGATTTCAGCTTAATTCAAAACAGTTTTTTTTCTTAAACTCGCAATGTTAATGAATTTAGGGTATTCTAAATGAGTGTGACCACATGCTCGAGGTTACTAATTTGCATAAAGCATGCCTAAACCATTTCCTTATAAGGGGTTTCTGTACAACAATCTCTAGGGCTGGGTATCGATTCAGATGTCCCAATTCGATTCGATTTCGATTCGCAAGCTCTCGATTCGATTCGATTCTCGATTTTTTTGATTACATTCAGTGAATATAGTTTTAATACAAATGCTATTGATATTTCTAAAAAATGAACAGTAAACATCAGTTTACAAATGGTGAATTAATAAAAAGAAATTAAGAACCATATGCCTGTATTTTAAACCTATTCTTTTTTTTGTATAGGGTCCTTTTTTAAACAATAATAGGGCCCTATAAAATGTTCTTAATTTTTCTGGAAATCAGATGAAGGCAAACAAAGTGCTGCACAACAGAGGTTTACTGTTAAAATTAAAAAATAAAACAGATGTGATTATTCCTTTAAAAATAAAGAGTTATTAATATTTATTAGCAGTAGTAGCATTGAGTCTTAAGACTGCTAAATAGTAATATATTCTGACACAGTTTCTTAACGTTAAACTAAACTTTTATTTTGACGGGTTGCCGTGAAGAACTTCCAGCTGCTGTGTATGTGATATGACGGTAGTTTTCTCAAATGAAACGGTAAAATGCTAATGAAGTGACTCTCAGAGCAGCTGGAGATGACATTCGTGTTCATATCATCATATAGTGAGACGGCAGAAGAAGCTGAAAACACCGCGAGCGTCATCCACGCTTTAGTATGTGTGTAGTAAACAAAAAAGTGTGCCGCACCATCCGCCATTCATTCATTGCGGAAATCATGGCGCCTTATGCGTGATATCAAATGCTTCCGCAGATTTATAGTATTACTATAGCATTTCACCTGAGCATTGCGAATTGCGTGTATGGCCATGATAAGTGCTGAATGAATGACAGGATTTCTGTTGTAACATC
>NW_015659953.1:215501-224755 GCF_001515625.1 Sinocyclocheilus rhinocerous | reverse complement strand
GAAGAACTTGCAGCTGCTGTGTATGTGATATGATGGTAGTTTTCTCAAATGAAACCGTAAAAAATGCTAATGAAGTGACTCTCAGAGCAGCTGGAGATGACATTCGTGTTCATATCATCATATAGTGAGACTGAAAACACCGCAAACACCGCGAGCGTCATCCGCGCTTTAGTATGTTTGTAGTAAACAAAAAAGTGCGCCGCCATTCATTGCATTCATTGCGGAAATCATGGCGCCTTATGCGTGATATCAGATGCTTCCGCAGATTTATAGTATTACTATAGCATTTCACCTGAGCATTGCGAATTGCGCGTATGGCCATGATAAGTGCTGAATGGATGACAGGATTTCTGTTGTAATATCGCGCAAGGTAAATAAGGGTGACATCTAGTGGAGAAGACTAATGATAAGATTCACGTTAATTAGATCTTGTTTTAAATGTGTGCTGAAATAAATACTGGAAAATATCGATTCGCGGCTTTTGAGAATCTATATCGAATCGACGTCATTTAAAAAAACGATTAATCGGAAAATCAATTTTTTTTGCCCAGCCCTACTAAAGACATGCAGCAATAGCAGTAAAAAAAATAAACGGTTGAACTATACCGCTCTTTTCCGCTTCTTTCTCTCTCTCTCTCTCTCTCTGTATGTGTTTGTGTGTATGATTTTAAGATTAAATATCTATGTATAAAGTTTAATTTTAACATGTTTATAAGGCCACACGGTTAGTGAATGAGACAGTGTCTGTGCGTGTTTTGTAGGGTTGATGAGGACGAGGAAATCATTGTAAAAGCGATGATTACTGGGTTGTTGGAAAGAAGTCTGATCAGAGGGAGCTGTACGTCATTTTGAACCAGAAGAATGCCAACCTCATTGAAGTGAATGGTATGTAAAGATTAACTAATTATATCACATTGAGGTGATATAATGGTATGAAGTTATTAAAATCTACTAGTTAACTTTTAATCTCAATTGTTTAGTTAATTTATAAGTTAGCGTATTAAAAACATTTCTGTTGACGTAAACTCTCACCAAGATTCTATTTGTGTTACAGAGGAAGTGAAAAGGCTGTGTGCAACACAATTCAATAATATTTTTTTCTTGGACTGAAGAGATATGATGGGCATGGACTACTTCACTACACTAAAACTGTCAACTGTTCAGGTTTTACTGACGGCATCAGTGTAATGCAATAATTGCATTGTAAAAAAAAAAAAAAGATTTTTCACATCATGCAATTTTTTAGATTTTTATTTAATCTATACAGAAATGTGGTTGCTTCCTTGTAATTATAAAATCTGAATTTTACGGTAATTACCTATTTTCAGTTGTTTGTGTGTACATATTGTCATGTTTAAGTATCCATCAGCTACCATCTCTTTTGTGTTTCATACCCATTGTCCAGATTTGTTTTATCACAGATACAATTAAGTTGACATTTAGGATATGAATCTGTCAAGCTATATTTTTTCTCTTATTTTAAATGCCATCATGTCATCAGTATCGTGGTTTAACATACATTATTTCAAAATAAATGTCAGTTTTCATTAAATGAAGGTTGCTATTCTTGTTCAACTACACTCTTAAAATTATATGATCTTGAATAACCTTGCTTTCATGCTCCAGTTTTAATATGGATTTCAAGCCTCTGACTGCCTCACGCTGATCAAATTAAGACATGAGCCTTGTGAAATATATCCAATGCAGATTTTCCTTGCATATTGAAAGTCATATATTCCAGCAATTATGTAGCCTTTAAGGGGTAAAAATACTTGATTCTGGTTTATATTAATTTTCATACTTTTAATTTAGTGTTAAAACCATTAATGTGAAGGTTCTAGAATGAAAATGATTAACCTTACATGACTCGGGGAGAATAATATGCTAATTGCATCATACCAACAGTTTAAAAGCCAGAAAGTATGATTATATCCGCTGGACATCTGGTCAGGGTGATCCACCTTGACTTTTATCCTCAGCAAGAGGCTTACCTTTCTGAACACAATCATTAAAAATATTAACGAACAGAGCAGCATATGTATGCATATGTGATTTATTTATTTAATTTTGGAATGTAAGGGATTCATTGTTTGTAGTTTTGCCAAAAATAGAAATATCATAATTTGAAATGCCCTAGACAGCTGGTGGATCATGTAATAACATCTATAGGTGGCCGCTGCGCAGACCGATCGGTGTTTGACATTAAAGTACCGCGAGAGCGATTCGAGAGTATATGCTCTTGAATATGCTGTGGAATCGCTCTCGCGGTACTTTAATGTCATACACCGATCGGTCTGCGCAGCGGCGCTTCGAGTCGCACACACCCATATACAGTGTGCAGCAACGTCACGCGTGACCATCAGTGCTAGGGATTTGAAAGTGGGCGATGTATAACGCGTCATCTGAATTTAACTAATCAACGGAGGTTTCTGGGTAGCAGAGCAGCCAATCAGAAGAGATGTATTCACTTTTCAAAACCTGCCCGCCATCTTGCATGCCGTTCGCGTTGATGGGCAGATAGACGTTTGTTTACTGAATAGAAATAATACGAATCTATTTGTGTCTGGATATAGTATTTTTTGATTCACGTAACCCACCTTAATATAAAGGTAAGAAATATCTCTTATTATTTTGATCAGACGGATAACAAATAAACTTACTGTGTTAAACTGTGACCTATAAAATCTCATTGTGTACGACTTGTGTAAGACGTCAGTTAAAGTGTCTGCTTTGGTATAGTAACCATAATGTGATAATGTGTTGCTATGTGGATTCAGGCAAAATGAAATTTGAATTAAATGATACAAATATAATATAAATAGCACACATCACTTTATAAAGGATTCGGTTAGGAATTTACTTTTTACAAGTGATATCAACAAAATGACAACTCTTGTTTGTTTCTTAAAACCCTATTCGCACGGGATTAGTATTACCTGGTGACCTCCAGTCATTTGTAATAATTGCGGAGGTTGTCTGTGATCTTAATCCCGTGCGAATCGGCATCTCTGTAATTCGGCCAGCATTTGGCGGGTCGTATATTATTTTTCGAGGTTTTTGTTTGCTGTGCACCTTTTAATCCATTTTCCGCGAAGAATGGAGCTGCGTTGGAGTGTTTGATAGTATTCTGGGTGCTGTCATCATATCGCTACACCATACAATTTGCAGAAAGAGAAAGCTGAAAAGGTTTTGAGGTTAATGTGTTACAAATAAATCGAGCATAAAGCTTGAGATATTATTTTAACCTGGTGAAATGTAAATGACACAGCGCACGAAACTATATTAGTTTCTTTTTTTTAAATCCATCTGGACCATAGAACGGGACTCTCAAAGCCTTGACATCCGGGTATCCGGGAGACAAGTTAGTAAATTCGAGTAAAATCACAGGCATCGCTTATCCCGTGCGAATGCACCACACGAAATTCAGATGTGGGGGGGATAATTTCAAAATCACACAAGGTCCCCACTCGCGGTACTTTAATGTCAAACACCGATCGGTCTGCGCAGCGGCGCTTCGAGTCGCACACACCCATATACAGTGTGCAGCAACGTCACGCGTGACCATCAGTGCTAGGGATTTGAAAGTGGGCGATGTATAACGCGTCATCTGAATTTAACTAATCAATGGAGGTTTCTGGGTAGCAGAGCAGCCAATCAGAAGAGATGTATTCACTTTTCAAAACCTGCCCGCCATCTTGCATGCCGTTCGCGTTGATGGGCAGATAGACGTTTGTTTACTGAATAGAAATAATACGAATCTATTTGTGTCTGGATATAGTATTTTTTGATTCACGTAACCCACCTTAATATAAAGGTAAGAAATATCTCTTATTATTTTGATCAGACGGATAACAAATAAACTTACTGTGTTAAACTGTGACCTATAAAATCTCATTGTGTACGACTTGTGTAAGACGTCAGTTAAAGTGTCTGCTTTGGTATAGTAACCATAATGTGATAATGTGTTGCTATGTGGATTCAGGCAAAATGAAATTTGAATTAAATGATACAAATATAATATAAATAGCACACATCACTTTATAAAGGATTCGGTTAGGAATTTACTTTTTACAAGTGATATCAACAAAATGACAACTCTTGTTTGTTTCTTAAAACCCTATTCGCACGGGATTAGTATTACCTGGTGACCTCCAGTCATTTGTAATAATTGCGGAGGTTGTCTGTGATCTTAATCCCGTGCGAATCGGCCATGTCTGTAATTTGTAAAGTAAAAATTCCCCCGCAAATGAACTAACGTTACCATAGTTCGCCGAACACCGAGGTCCTGTGATAATTTTAGTCCCGTGCGAATCGGCATCTCTGTAATTCGGCCAGCATTTGGCGGGTCGTATATTATTTTTCGAGGTTTTTGTTTGCTGTGCACCTTTTAATCCATTTTCCGCGAAGAATGGAGCTGCGTTGGAGTGTTTGATAGTATTCTGGGTGCTGTCATCATATCGCTACACCATACAATTTGCAGAAAGAGAAAGCTGAAAAGGTTTTGAGGTTAATGTGTTACAAATAAATCGAGCATAAAGCTTGAGATATTATTTTAACCTGGTGAAATGTAAATGACACAGCGCACGAAACTATATTAGTTTCTTTTTTTTAAAAATCCATCTGGACCATAGAACGGGACTCTCAAAGCCTTGACATCCGGGTATCCGGGAGACAAGTCAGTAAATTCGAGTAAAATCACAGGCTTCGCTTAATCCCGTGCGAATGCACCACACGAAATTCAGATGTGGGAGGGGGGTAATTTCAAAATCACACAAGGTCCCCAGATAATACTAATCCCGTGCGAATAGGGTTTATTTAGATACATCTCTGCTGCTTTAATTTTTGGTTGTATTTGTAATTATTTGTTTGTTTAACTAAAACCAACACATTCTGTGACTGAACACAAAAAGTTAAGTTACAGTTACATTATCCATGTTCTTACCAGGTCAGCAAAAAAAAATAAAAATCTATTAAGTTTGATTGGAAACACAGCCTTTGATGTCAAAAACACATGAAGATATGAAAGTGTTTAATCTCCCTTGTAAAATCTGATAACCCTTACAGATAAGCTGTCCTAACTAAGCCAAATGTATATTATTATACAGAGTTATATTATTACATTTTCTTTAAAAACAGACCTAAGACTATTTATAGATAAGCTGTAAACTCACTGCTTAATAATTATGTTCTTCTTGTAAATTCTTGTAGGATGGACTCTCGCTTCGCTCACCTGTACAAGCGGGACAGCAGTGTGTCTATGATCCGGCTGAAGATGTCCAGACGCAGGTCTCAATCTCAGAAAGAGAACCGAGAGAAGATCCAGAACCTGCGCAGACACCTGGACCAGCTGCCAGAGATTGAGCTCTCAATGGATGCATCCAGCCTTATGGCCACCCAAGACAAAGCACCAAAAACAAAGACAGATAATGGTCAATATCATAGTTTTTTTTTTGTTTGTTTTGGCATGGCCTTATTTATTAAGTAGTTGCAATTGTACTTAACAGATGTAAATGCTGCTGCTGAGGAGAGAAAGAAGATGCTCGCTCGTTACAAAGAAAACAAGATGTTGCAGAAGGAGAAGGAAAAGCGGGAGAAAGAGAAGAAGGGCGTGTTTAAGGTTGGCCTGTATAAGCCACAGCCGCTCGGGTATCTGCCTTCAAACACTACTGCACCAAGCAGAGGCAAAGTGAGTGATGAGAATAACAGTTAGACGATCAGTCTCAGACTTTAATGAAGAGTACCTAATTTCCCATCTCATTACCCATCATGACAGATCACAGAAACTAACCAGTCCACACGAGTGACCCGCTCAATGACGCAGAATCAAAAGGTATCATTTAAAAGCTGAAGTGTCTAATTTCTGCACCACTGCCATCACTAAAAATGAGAGAAATAATGTCTGTTTTCAAACATGTTTCCCCGAACATACCCCCATCTGCCATTGGTCAACAAGCAGGTAGACCCACCCCAAATTCACAACATTGATTGAACCAAAAAACCCTGTCCAGCTGGTCAGGATGCTCAGGCAATGACCTACATAGAAAAAAAGTCCACTCATCAGCTTTTCTTTATGTATATTACCTTCCAAAAGTTTGGGGTCAGTACTTTTTTCAATACTTTTATTCAGCAAAGACTTTGTAATGTTACCAAAGTTCTTTTGAACTTTCTATTCATCAAAGAATCTTGGAAAAAAGTATCACAGTTTCCACAAAAATATTACAACTGTAGCACAATTGTTTTAAAATTTGATTAAAAAACATTTATTAATTAATTAATTTAATTAAAACAATTTTAAAAAATCTTACCAACCCCAAACTTTAGAACAGTAATATGTATTGTTTTGCCCTTATGGAAATAAATCTGTATATAATGACTAAATATGTGCTATAATATTTTTTTTGTAATTTCTCTAGTCACGGTTTTAAATCATGTAAGCTTTGTTGTTTATGTACCTCTGTTGTTATGTTACAGCCAGCAGTAGACAGACATGCTGTTCCAAAGAAAGGTTTGTTCTGCTTGTTTAACGTCAGGTTTTCATGTTACCAAATGCAGATCATACACATCAACAAACTGTGGTGCCTTCATGTTGTTGTTGAACACTCTTTGTGTTTGTACAGTTGACAATGTATTGACCACCAGAGCTTCAGCCAAGACTAAATCGAAAGCTGTGACTACCACCAAAACCAGAGTAGCTACAGGTAAATCTACTTACTTAATTTTAGGAAGATGTAAAAGATGTAGTTTTAGGTTAACATTTTCATGTGTTCAGTACTATTCAAAAGTTTGAGGTCGGTAAGATTTAAAAATAATGTTTTTGAAAGAAGTCTTATGCTCACCCAGGCTATATATAAACAGAAATGCAGGAAAAGTTATAATATTGTTAAATATAATTACAATTGAAAATAACTGTTTTCTTTTTCATTGTATTTTAAAGTGTATTTTATTCTGTGATGGCAGTGCTGAATTTTCAGCAGCAAAATAGTGTAGTATTCTGTGTCACATGATCCTTTAAAAATCATTCTAATTTGCTGTGCTCAAGAAACATTTCTTAAGATGTGTTTGATTTGAAGTGGCGCGGCGCTGCGCAGACCGATCTGTATATGACATCAAAGTACTGCGAGAACGATTCGAAAGCATACGGAGCCGTCTGCTCTCTATAGCTCTCGTGGTACTTTGATGTCATACACCGATCGGTCTATGTAACACCGTTTCAAGTTGAACACACCTTTATTCTTTATTAATGTTTAAAACAGTTGTGCTTAGTTTTTTTTTTTTTATGTTATGCATAACAGGATTCTTTGAATGGGAAGTACAAATGAACAGAAATAGATTTTTTTTTTTCAATTTATTGCATCATTGCTTAACAAAAGTGTTAAATTCTTTGAAAAAACAAAACCAAAAAAAAACACTTACTGACTCCTAACTTTTGAACAGTAGTGTACTCTTGAATTAGAACCCCATGCAGAGTATTATTGTTGTTACTTCTTTTACAGTTGAACCATCTGTAAGAGCTCCAACCACACGATCAGCTGCTAAAACATCAGCAGCTGTGGTTAAACCAGTTACCGGTGAGTTTTATTGTAACTTTTTAAACCTTGGGCTTTTCAGAAAGCTTTACCTCTATGACTTTTATTGAGCTGAACTTGCGTTACATGCATGAAAGCCACATTCTGTGTGTGATTTAGATTCAAGCTCTGCAAAAACAAGATCAACTGTTAAAGGTCCTGTAGCGCCCTCTTCAGGCAGAGAGAAAGTCGTACAAGGTAATAAGTATAGTTATTTTCTTGCATATTTTCTGATATTTTACATGATATTGCTTTATATTGCCATAGTGTTGCTCAGAAGGCAGTAATGTTGCATCATTCTAGCATTATTGGATATTTAAAATGTGTCATTAATCAGTAGATCTCATTATCTTTCTCAGGCAACACGAAGGCAATTATTGAAAATAAGGTAAGGTGATCTGTTATGTGTCTTTTGCTTTAAATTTTCTGAAAATTGCAAATTATGTTTATGCTTGGATATTTTTAGCCTGCTGAGAAAAAGAACACCGCAGTAGATTCTCTGAGACCTGAGGAAGAGGAACCCAAAGCTGCTGCCCCCTCATTTGCCCCTCAGGGATTTGTGTTCCAGCCTCCTGTTGGTCTAAGGTCCTTCGAGCCTGCACCCCTCTCTCCTCGTTCAGCTAGCGCCTTCCTCTCACCGAGGTACCTTTAGAATTTATTCTAACAACTAAGTACTTGATAATTCTATACTTTAAAGGGGTCATGAAATCAAAATTCCCTTGATCTTTTGACATATAAGGTCATTGTACCATAAAAACATCCTGTAAGTTTCAGAACTCAAAATCTTCTCGTTAGTCTAAAAACAGCTTATATTGAAGCCAAAACGACAGGTTGTGGAATGTGCCACTTTATGATGTAATAGTGTGGCTAAACCCCACCTCTGCAGAAGATCATCAACGCCTACTTCTACATCACTGCCTGTTTAGCCTCGCCCACCGATTCACGCATGTAGTGTAAATCTTAAGAGAGACAAATGCAGGTCTACGCTAGGCTTGCTGCGATAGACGGTGTTTTCGGTTATACCGGTGTTAACCGCAACACCGGTTACGTCATTTGCCTACCGCGGCACCGCCTCCCACCGTCGTTTAGATTTTTTGTAGTAACAAAAATAATTTAACCTAGTTCAGTTAGAGGACAGATACTTTTAAAAACTAAACGCTCAATGCACCGTGCCGAACCGTGCGCGAACGACAATGCACCACGGAGCAGGAGTCAGCTTTTTATCACGTGAGGAGAGTGAGTCGAGCTGACTGACAAGAGTGAGGTGAGAAAGACAAGACGATAGCAGAAGATTGTTTAGAAAGGAAATGCAAAGGTGCCTGTTTGGCAATATTTTAGATTTTGAAAAGCCTATTGACTGAAAGTTTTTTTTAAACATTTGTTTCTTATTTATTTCGTTCCACAGTGTTTGCTGATTACTTTATTTAAACTCTGTGTATTTTATTTATTTTATTTTACATCAAGGTGTATATGCCGTGCCTCCAAGCTTTCTTATTCGTTTTGCTAATAAACGTTCTATGTTTCTTATTTATTTGGTTCCACAGTGTTTGCTGATTTTCAGTTTTATATACCTATTTAAACTTTGTGTAGCCTAAGTAATTTGTTATTTTATTAGGCCTATATGGTGTATTTTTTTTGGTTTTGTTAATAAAAGTTCTGAGTTTGACGTTGTTGTTGCTTGAATTTCAA
>NW_015659953.1:210949-215428 GCF_001515625.1 Sinocyclocheilus rhinocerous | reverse complement strand
TATCCACCCCCCCCCCCCCCCCCAACAGTGATACCGGTATTACTGGTGTTGTCACTCATCGATTAACCGGTGGGAACATTTCCTCACCGTCACAACCCTAGTCTACGCAGAAACCAAACTATAAAGATGGCTACGAAGACGCTGTACAGTGCCAATTTGTGAAAAAACACAGTCTTTTCATTGATTCTACAATCCGCCACACCTATTCAAAGAACGTTCCAATGAGGGGGGGTCAAAACAGGACCGAAAATAGAGGATTACTTCTAAATTGTTTTTCTAGGTAAAAATCTTGATAACATTATAAATGGACCTCAGAGAACAGTAAAAAAAATTTTTTTAAAGTTGGTCCAAAATACTATTTATTTTTCTCTTTCATAGCTTTCTTTCTGATGCCAGCGTGGAGCCCACCTTCCTCTCTCCCCCAAAACCTGTTCTCCCTGCTACTTCCCTCTCCTCCCCTCCACCACCTCTGTCAACCCCTCCACCAGATCATCCTGCCAACCCTCCCTCAGTGTCGTCTCCCCCTCCTGCCCCATCCTCCCCTCAGCCGTCCATCTCTACAGCACCATCACCTCCCTTGGCCCCCTTGGAGCCTCAGCATGATGTTGCTTATTTCAGGTGAGGCAGATTTGTACTATTCTTATTAGAACAGATTTGTTAGTATAATATAGTACTTTTAGTAATGTATTAATTTAATAATTCATTTTAATTATTAGTAATGCTTTAATAATGTATTAGCCTGTATTTAAATATTATAATATTGTAAATATTACAATTTAGAATCCTTTTTTTGTTTTAATATCCATTCAAATATGATTTTATTAGTGATGGCAAAGCTGATTTTTCATCAGCCATTAGTTGAAACATTTGCATGATACATTTGTTTTCAGGATTCTTTGAATAGAAAGTTAAAAAAAACGGCATTTATTTGAAATAGAAGTCTTTTGTAACATACATGTCTTTACTGTCACTTTTGATCAATGTCATGCATCTTTGCTGAATAAAAGTGTTAATTTCTTTCTTTCTTTCTTTCAAAAAACCTTTCAATCTATTGAACATTAGTGTATGTTTCATTGTATATGTTGTTTCAATAGGGCAGTGATGGCCAGCGAGACTGAGCGCTTGACTGAACTCTTTGAGCTGTGGGAGTCACGATTTGATGATACTTCTATCCCGGAGGAGAGTAAGTCTTTAGTTTTGACCAGTATTAATTCAAGTCTAACATGGTGTTTTAATAAGGTTTTCCAGAAAGACTGAATTTTTGAAAGTGAAAATGACACAATCACAGCTAATCGGCATATTTGATGTTTAATATACAGTTATTTGGAGTAAGTATATTTCTCCCTCTTTCTGCAGTGCGAGACCACATGCGTACGGCTGTGGGCCAGGCCAGATTGTTGATTAAAGAGCGCTTTAGCCAGTTCAACGGGCTGGTGGATGACTGCGACTTGGGCCGTGGAGAGAAAATAACAACCTGTACTGACTTGCAAGGCTTCTGGGACATGGTGTACTTTCAGGTGGGTTGATGTTACCTTTCAAAAATGCTCAATTTCCAAGCCTTGTTTAATGTTGTCTTTCAATTTAATGTAATTTATTTTTAATAGGTGGAAGATGTTAACAAGAAATGTAATGCCTTGAAAGAGGCAGAAGCAAGGGAGTGGAAAGAGGAAGTCAGGCCTGTCGCCAGAAAAAGAGTGGCCAAAGTAAACCACATTATCAGCACCATCCTTTAATAATGTTGCGTTTTAAAGGGGTGAATTGTGTAATTCTCATATCCTATCCTTTTATCCTACAGAAGCCTCCTGTCGTAGGAGGGAAGGCCGGAGTAGGTGCCAGTGCTGCAGCTAAGAGTCGGTTGGCTGCTGTAAAGGCCGCCATGAGAGCCAAGCAGGCTGAACAGAAAGCCACTGAGTCTTCAGACAACATCCAGGATGACTCAAGCTCTGTCCCTGCAGCCCCTACTGCCACACTGCCTACACAGTCCGTGGTGTTTGATGGAGGCTTTTTCCAGGTGGAAAGTCCAATCAAGCCATCAGGTAAGATTGAAACACATGGAATATGAGATCCGATAACTGGCCCCCGAGAGTTTCAGAGTGAAGCACGGCAGTGTGTTCTTTTACATGTGACCAGCTGATTATCCGGTGTTTTAAGTGTCTCGGAGCAGCTTGAACTCCATTTCTACAAGCACTGTGGTTTATGTAAAACTAAAAATAAAAGCTCTATAATTTAAGGTTTGAAAGCAAAGAAATTAAGACAGCCATAAATATTAGTACTGTATTTTTACTGTTCTGTAAAAAGTTGCTGTATAATGGTATTGCAATAATATTTTGATTTCTTTTAAATAATCATACTTTATTATTATTATTATTGTATAGTCATATTCAAAGGGAGGAGATTTTTCTTTGTCCTTTTGATCACATTTCTGATTACTGCCTCCAGCTATAAAACTACAGGATTAAATTGTTGTCCAGGCCTACCAGAGTTAGTATATATATATATAATATTTAGTATTTTTACTTAAAATATTGAAGTTATGCTTTAAGCATAACTTAATTGCTCTTAGTTTATTATTATTATTATTATTATAGAATTATTATTATTATTATTATAACTTCTTTTTTTAACCTCATTCAATATTCTTTGTTTTAATACAGATAATTTTCTTGTTTCAGGTGCTGTTAGAAGATCGTGTCGAATCACTGCGGTGTCTTCACCCTATGTTTCTAAGTTCAGCACTCCAGGCAGGCAGTGCAGATCTACTGCAGTTTCTCACGCCTCCCCTTTACCTTGTGTGTCTGCCACACCTCCTCGAAACCATCAACCTGATGTATTGCCTGTTTCCACTCCACTACGTTCTGCTGAGCCCCTCCCACAGTCACCCAGAGCTCCTCATATCAGTTCTGACCACAAGCAAACCACACATGTTTCGCCAGACACAGAGCCCTGCTCCAACAGTCAATTAAATTTTGATTTAAGCTCCACCTGTACCCAACCAGATATCAGTAATGGACCAGAAAACAGTCCAGTGGCCCAATCACATGACTCACCAAGCCAGTCTGAGCTCCCTTTTGATTCTTCAGAACCTCAGCATGAGGAGTGCATGCCAGAGGCTATGCTCAGTCCTTCTTCCCAAGAGGAATCACAAGAGAACATTTCTTGTGAAGTCTCTGAAGTAAGTTTGTATGTCCAACCTGGAGCAGATGCTGGTCTAGATACTCTATCCCAGTGCTCATCTGATACCTCTTCAGAACCAGTGGAAGCAGAACCCAGTGTCTGTGCACCTGCTTCCTTTACCCTGATGCCCTCCACACCAACCAAAGATCTAACTGTTTCTACAGCTCTCTGTAATGAGGTCATCATTCCGGCCAATAATAGGTACCCTATACACTTTGTTTGTATGTTAAGGCTGGAATACACTACACGATTTTTGCCCCGATTTTCAGCTGATTTACTGTTTGGAGAAGTTGACGCTAGTTGCCGAAAGTCAGAGCCAATCTGCAGACTTGAGTTGAAAGATTTCATAGAAATTCGCATAGTGTATGATGTTCACAGACTGATTTTTTTTTCTTAGCTTCAGACTATGATTGCATCCAGTCGGTGGATATCAAACATGTTTGATATTTTGAGCCGATTTTAGAACACACATTGTTTTAATTTGTCATGCGTCTCCTAGCAACAGGCACACGTTTATGTGCGAGCTTGTTGTGAACGGAGCAACTTTAAAGTCTGGTAGTGCATGATCCTCAGTCGTTTAGTGTATGATGGTCAGTTTTTCCTCTGTGACTATTACAAAGTCACTAAGTGTATGATGCGCAGTGTTTTAAAATCTGTTCTGAAAAGTCATGTAGTGTATTCCAGCCTTTAGTTGTAGCATGAATTATGCTATGTTTAGTGGTTTATAATCTTAAATACTCTTTCCTCTGTCCATACAGATCTCCAACCAGTACAGATGTTGAAATGACTGGAATTCAATATGCTGAGGTAATTAATAACCAAATCCAACTATAGATGCACAATATTGGTACCAAATGGGTTATTAGTTGACATTAGATTTTTTTTTTCTTCTTCTGTTGATATTGGGTATTTGATTGTTCACGCTCATTTCCTCTATTTTTACATTGATAACATTTGCCACCATCAAACAATCATTTAAATTTCATCTTTAAAACCCGTAATAATTTAATAACACTTTATCTTTAGTAAATATTTTTATAATGCACTGTATATTAATGTTGTGATGCCTAATTCAATCATACCATTTAAAATGTTTTATTTTAAAACCTATTTTAAACCTTAAAGGGATAGTTCACCCAAGCCTAAAACCTAAATTTTAAATTCTAAAAAAATGTTAGGATTTTAATATCAACCTCTTATTAACATTTATATAATTATTATCGGCTTATCACTATCGGTCATAATAATGCTACAGCTTAACTGTGTGTGTGTATGTTTATGTATGTGTGTGTGTGTGTGTGTGTA